>NC_134695.1:101976496-102276496 GCF_050947455.1 Rhinoderma darwinii
CTGGATACAGGATGGTTGTCTTGATATAATCTACAAACCGCTGCTGGTTGTAATATATATATAATTAATCCGGTCTACATTGTTATTAACAGTAATAATTGTCGCACTGTCACTTACTGTCCTAATGGGACTTTACCCCTGCAGATATGACAGGTCATGGGCAGCACAGTGACCTTCACCTCACACCTTCACATAAAACTCCTCAGATTGTAATTTGCAGCACTGTGGCATATTTACACACATTATAATTATAAACCTCAGACATTATAAACAATAGGGCCTCAACTAATAATCATAATGCTATTACCAATCTCATGCTATCACCCTCAGGTTTTGGGTCCCATCAGTTCATTGCCAGTCCTGTACACCATCGTCCCCTTCTTCTCCTGTCTTCTGCTCTTCACTGACTGTCACCCTCAGGGTAACCCACACAATTGTGGAGTCAGACTACGTTGGTGTCCATTGGGGGAGTTATTATTACCCCCTCCTAGCCACTTACTTATCAAAACACTTGATACTGCTGACGGATTCACTCAGGTCTTTGGTCTTTACTTTGATCTTTGCTGATGTCATCAGGACTTGGTTTGGTCCTTCTCATCTGTCCGACACCGTCTCCTTTAGTTTACGTCACCAGGCTGTACATTGCACCTCATGCTGTGAGCCTGGGGTGAGATCCCACGTAGGCGGATTAGTGGAGTTGTATTGTGACTATCACAAACCCTCCGGATATGTACTCTTCCTCTGGCAAGTTACTTGTCTGGGCGGCCGCTTAAAATTGTGACACTGCCGTCAGTTCATGATAAACGCGTTGTGCTGGCTCAGGCTGCGCCCGCCGCATCTCAGTGATGGAGTTCATCGTGTTAAAAGTCTTTTAGTTCATATTTACTGGCACTTGCTGGGGACCCCCAACTCTTGTCAATTGTTAAAAATAAATACTAATCTGGTGATAACATCATCCGCGTACATTATAAACGTTGTTCTAAGTACATACAATAATAATGACAGGCCCTTAAATGACATCAAACACCTTTATATATAGGAAAAAACTTCTTTGTTACAATGGACAGGACACCTAGAAGATGTGTAATTATTGGGTACATTTCATTTGCACTTGGTGATACTCTTTCAGCAGGATTTGTACCTTGATCTCAGCTGATTGCCTAGAACATCTCCACCTCACAGAAATATACACAGATTCCACATGTTTATCTGACAAGTGTCTTAAACCAATTTTTTCTTACTCTAATCTGGTTCGTTCTACCTGGGAAGGCCTCTCAAGGTCTGTTCTCTTTGTGGGAGGCGGGTATGATAAGGTTGGCACCGGTCTGCCAGGACTGTTCTGTAGGCAAATCAAACAGCTCTAACAGAATTTAGCAGCAACAGCTGTAAAACCTGGGACATACCAATTAGATCTTACCACATCGATCCTTGCAGTCTTGGTGCATATGTGAGGTCATACACCATCAATACAAGTCCTATCAAGAATGCATTGGGCGCTACCGGTTTACCTTCCTTTATCCGTCCACATTCTGTTAGAATCTGGTTCTCACGCCTTCCGCTCCCAGTTGGACACTTCCTGTGGAGAACAAGCTTTTCATTGCCTAATCAGTAATTGATCTTAATCAGATAATTAACTTGAAGAAAAACATTAACAATGACAGATTTATGTTAAACGTTCACACTGGTCAGTAACTAAAACTGATACCTACAAACTGATTCCTCTTTTCTTTATATATATATCTATACATACACATATATACACTGCACAGAATTCTCTGCTCTAAAATTTCTCTTTCACAATAACAACAAAAATAAACAAAAATGTTTTCGAATGGGAATATTCCGCTTCTGTACCTTTTATCTGACACATCCAACAGTCCAATGCTGAGGCTGGTCTAGAACTTTACATAAAACTTAACCTCAGTATTTAATATTCCCACAACCCTTCTTAAATACAGTTATTAAACAAACTAACCTTGGGACAATGTCTAGAGAACTGCTGACATCTTATCATTGTACAAACACCAGTTCAATACTTTGGATAACATTGTTCCCCTGTCACTTACACACAAGGTCTGCAGTGGGGAAGATACTGGCCGGGCTTCAGGCCCCCCTGAGAACAGATCTACACACACGAGCACATTGTCATACACTTCTACCTCGAGTAGTTGTATGGTCTGCAGTCGCTGGGACGGGTAATCTGGCCGGGCTGCACTTTTCACAGGTACCTTTGCTGTTTCACCTATGTCATGCCGTGCGCACATCATGCCGACTGCTACAAACCTAGTGGTGGCATTATTGTATCCAGGGACAAGCCAATTTACTGACACCTGGCTGCACATTCCCTTGTTGTCAGTTCTGTCTTCTCTCGCTCTCTCAATTGGCTTACCCGATGATCCAATAAAGTTCCTACTACCAATGGGCCCATAATTGTGGGCGATGCCAAAAGCGTACCTAGAGTCAGTGTAAATGTCGGCCGTCTTACCTTCTGCCAGGTTACAGCCTCAGCGAGCACCACCAGCTCCCCTCCTTGAGATGAATGAGAAGGTGAGAGTGGTTTCTGGGTATTTTACCTGGTGCCTCGTATTCTGTCTTGTACATACTGTATGAAGTATTTCTACATTACAAATTTACATTAAAAACCCACGTCACATAGAGATAGAACATTTCAAAGGGGTGGCGTCTTCATCCTCTAAAATAAAACCAAATGTTATACACTTATCCACACTCATCTGATAATCCAGAACACTTTGAGAATTTCACTTTTATCAGGTTCTGCAAATACTTGATTAATACAAAAACAAATAAAAATAAAAAATTCCTAAAAACTTTACATCAAATTAACAATGTCCAGACAATTTTCTTTTTGTTTTGCCTTCTCCCCCATCTAAATCTGTAAAGACTCATCTGTGAGTGACGTCACCTCCTGTGTAACTTTGCTGGAGGGGGATGGTCTTTTACACAATACCTCATATTGGGTAGAGACTACAGCACAGCTTACCCAGTGCCATATTTACTGTTCTGGAAAGATCTGGAACCATCTACACAGAAAAACCTCAACATTTAGGTTACTCTCATACACATTAGATCTGGATTACTCATTGGGGTCTCATACACATTTTGTAGATCTCCTGAAACCAAATTAATTAATTCAAAACAAACCAAAATTGTACCTGATCAGTACCTTCACCATTCCCCCCTTTGTGGACTCTGCGAAAGTAATGTAGCAGAGTTCAAACCTACATCTCAACATAACAAAGTCGGGCACTAGTTTAACCCCCTGTAATGTACAACAGCCTGAAACAAAAATGACTTTTTCCTGACGAAAATACATTTGATCTTTACAATGACATAACTCATGTGTGAAATCAAAAACAAAACAATTGTAGTTAGTTATTCAATAAAACAGAAATTATTATATCTGATAACATTAATTACTGCAAACCAATAAACTGTATATAAAAATAGGGAACGGTGGGGGGCACATACATTTTCAAAACCCCGTGTCTCACAGTATCTATAGTTTAATACATCTGAATTAACATCAAAATACATGAAATCTGATCACATCATAACACATAAATATCGTAACTTTTATAAACAACAGCGCATGCGCAAAGAGAAGAAATGTATTTAGGTTTGTAGACATCACTGATATATATATATATATATCTAAAAGCAGTGCATATTAAAATCCTTGTCTTCAGACTGCACCCAGTCAGCCCCCCCTCCTCCTCCCAAACACAGCATACTACAGGGGGAGGGGGGGGTCACACACTCACAGCTTCTAGTCTCACAATCTTAACCCTTTCAATGCCGGTCGAAACAACATACGTATCTGCAATTATTCATCACACCATTGTATAGGAATTATCTAAATTCAAATCATCAAAAACATAATCTGTAACAGTCCAATCTGTCGGCCACCATCCCTATATAATGATGACGTGTCCCGCACACTAGAATGAAACCTAAAATAAAAAAGACACTGCAGCATGAGTTACAAATGACAAAATTAACAAGGCGATTATTTCATACTGATTTGGTTGGGCCGGGCGTGGCCACATCAGGGGCGGGTGGGGGGGGGGAAGGGGGCAGCCTCTCCCATTGGAAACAACACACTCGACATGAGGTACAGACGCCATTATAAGGTGGGGGCTGCTCCTTACAGAGCCATTATAAGGTGGTGGCTGTTCTTTTGTTTTCTAATACATATAACATAATATAATACCTTTCTTATTCCTAACTTCCTCTTCTGCAAATTCCTCTAAAGCACTTTCCATCAACTTACTACCATCCAACTTCCCGTTGTTCTCCAGAATACCTTTTGCCCAATCCCCGGCTTGCAGCCGCCCTCCTCTATGGATCCCACACACTTCCATCAATTTCTTCATTTTACGGACGATCCTGGAGATTTGAATATGGACCGTAAACCATCCTTTCTAACAGTCTATATTATACACGTAATTTATATAACAATTTTCGATCTGCAACTCTTGGTCTGGCCGGAAATATTATAATTTCACAGTCTGCAACGCTAAGTCTCGCCGAAATATTACAATTCCTAGTCTGCAATGTATTTATTACATCTCGCTAGGATATAACAAGCTTTATCTAGACTCTCTTGCCTCGCTGGAAATATTAAAATTCCGCAGTCTGCAGCTCTCCGGTCTGTTTATATTTTCTAGACTCTCCGGTCTGTTTATATTTTCTATCTAGTCCCTAATTACCCAGAGGACGGTTAGTCGGGCGCGACTAAGGTCTCACAGGTTTTCGACCTCACAGCGGAAAATATCACCTCTTTCGCCTGAGATAATCCAGGAAATCAACAAAAGGGTTCTACAGATTGCCACAAGACTGTCCACTAACACAGATAAGTCGAAAATTTATAAAATCAACTGACTTACCGTGCTTGCGGAGGTGATCAAATTCCTTATCAGTGGGCAATCTCGGGTCCTCTGTTTCACCCTGTGATTGTCGGTTATCCGGATTTCGATATTTCCTCGAGTGAGGTCCCCGTCAGGCGCCAAAAATGTCAGGTCCGTATTTCACACCGAATAACCACCTCTGTAAATTGAAAGCTGAAGGCATGCCTGGAAAGAAGTACACCACACAGAGTAATGTTGGTAGACATCATTCCCTCAGTCAGCCAAGAGGAAGACTGAAACTTTATTCAGAACAAAGAAACACAGAAAAAGACACATGCCTCCTCCCTAGAGATGTGGGAGTGCCCAAGCCCCCACCGGTTTCTCAGCTGTAAGTTCTCAGACTCACTCTTCTTGCATTCCAGGGGGCGGTATCTTCCATAGGTGTGTCCGACATGAACAAAGAACTTGTTATAGATCAGTATATTACACAAAGCACTGAAATGTATATACATATGTGTGAGGATAATATTTTTCAAACAATATACATAGTAATGATCCCTGACAGTAGCGTGCGTGGTCCATATATTAAAGAACGGATTATGTCTGAAAATGTTGCGCAGCATCCACATTATCTCAAATTCTAAAAAGTTAGGAAGTATAATCTAAATAAGATGTTGGATATACTTTCAGACACTTTATTTACACGTCTTTTATTTGCATGAGCAGTGCATTGTGGGTGCTCAGATGAAAGTCACATGTTTGAAGTAAACTGTCAAATGATGATGAATGTCTGTGGTGCGACTAGCAAAGAAAACACATAGCTGGAAAATCCTTAGAAGAGTAAGTATTTATTCACATTTTATGTAGATTACAACTGTGAAATGTTTTTGAAGTTTTCTTCTAACTATTTACCAATTGTAACATGACAGTGGGGAGACGCACCACCCGCAGGAACTTTAGTGGCGTGGAAAAATCGCAGGCAGACACGCAATTCAAATGCAGCAATTTAAACTTTTACACAGTACTCAAATATATACTCTCTCACAGTCTTTGGCAGTGGCTCGTCAGCGCGATGCGCACAGACAGCCTGTGCAGGGGTAGGATCAGGGCCGACGTCAGCACCCGCCGAACCTGGGCAAGTGCTGGGACCCACTACACTTGGGGGGGGGCCCACGCTGCCATCATGGCTTCTCTAGGAGTAGAATAGGCCAGAGTGGTGCGGTAGCAATGCCACATTTAATAGTATCTGCGTCCTTAGAACGCAGATAGTATTGAACGCTATGGCAAAGCAGGGAAGTACCTCCTTACTCTGCCATTTACTAGGCTACAGACTCCCAGGCAGAGTGCTAATAGCGAACTGCCTGGGACTTTAGCTCTGGGGTTGCCGCTGACATCACTGTCCATATATGGACAGTGATGCAAGGAGGAGAGAAAGAGTCCCAAGGCAGGGTGCTAGAAGAGGCTCTGCTTCGAGACTATGGCTCTGGGGAAGCCCCTGACATCACTGGACAGTGATGTCAGGAGCAGAGTGGGAGTCTCAGGTAGGACTCCGGCTCTGGGGTTGCCCCTGACATCACTGTCCATATATGGACAGTGACGTCTGGGGCATCTCCTGAAGCTGAATCCCTGGCCTGAGGGTCAGCAATGCTCTGGCTGGGTATTCCACTCCTAGAGGGAGCCCCAAAAGCACTATCTACAGAGGGCACTAAATTTGTGGGGGTACAAACTGGGGGCCTAACTTCTATATGGGGGCATAAACAGGCCCTAACTTCTATATGGGAGCACAAAGTGATGTTTTCTCCCATTTTACTGCTACCATAAGTTCCCCCGCAAAGGGGCCCACTTCATCTGTGTTGCCCAGGGGCCCACATAAACCTGGAGCCGGCCCTGGATAGGACGATTCACCCACATTGCGTGACACCTCCTCGAGAGTCAGACTCTCTCTTACTTGCGGTGGCCCTCTCCAGCTAATCAGTTACAGCCTACTAATTGTGACTCCAGCTCAAAATTGCAGCATTCAGCCTCCGTCAGTCTGTCTCTCAGGTCAAATGGTGCTTCTTACACTACTGCGGCCTCAGACCCAATTCACGTCATAATGACTCTGGTCTAGTTTTGACCACTTTCGTCCTGATCACTGACAGGTATCTCCTTCTCCACAGTCATACACCCAACAGCGTTTGGTGCCAAAGGTACTTACTTTTGTAAACTCTGGTTAACCCTGCCTCCACATTTCATTAACTGCAGAGTTCAACTCCAAGGGACATGCCACCTTATTAATGGCGTCTAGGGCTGAACCTCCTGGTCAAGCGAGCACCACCACATTCTGCCAACAACAGCATCTTCATTATAAAACTAACTTCAGTATAACACTAATGAACCTGCACATCCCAGTCATGTGACCACAGGTCCTATCTACATAACACACAACAGCACAATTTTAAGTAATAATGTAGTTTGACTATTAAATGGCATCAACGCAGTAAAATTAAATGGCAGCAACACAGTAAAATGACATAGAACTGCTGCTAAGACAAACATTTACAGATACATGCTTGGTCTTAAACCTGCTAAGAAATTAATTAAAAGTACAGTTACATTCATATTTGATACCCCAGACACACCTTACATCTCCTCCCGAGTTTAACTGATGCTGTCTTTGGAATCACACTGAAACTGGAATGTAAAACAAAAATATTTGTTACTTATTTACACATGGAGGCCTGGCCCACCAAACGCTTCAGCGTCCATATTTGCAAGTATGTCTCTGAGGCCCAGCATTTCTGTATTTTTTTCTTTTCACAGCTTACACTGTACACTATAAACACATCTGACTGCAGAATTAGAGTTCAGAACTTGATGAAACTTGGTGCCCTTCACTTTTATAATCTATGTGTTTTTCACATTTTATTGATGTAAATGAATGCATTCAAACAATGCAACACTGCAAATTAATGAAATTCTGTACATTCTGATATTTCTGTGTTCAGTGACATACTCAAGAAGGGAAGCTCGGGAATAACGGCACGTCAGGGGAGGAGCGGCTTGACCATGTGGGGGGACGTAGCGGCTGACGTCAGGAGGCGGAGTTTGGGCAGAGGCGCCAAACGAGCGAAGAAGGAGGAAGTGTTGCTGAAGGGCTCGCGCCTGGAGAAAATGGAAGCTCTGATGGAAAGCGTGAGGTCCTTAGCCGAGGAGAGGGGAGCGGTCTGGTTGGCAGAGCAGGTGTCCGGAATGCAGGCAGCGGTGGATGTGCTTGTCACGTATAGAACAAAATGCCTACCCCTCTGAACCTATAAAAATATATTTAAAAGGAGCATTCCACAGGATATGCCATAACTTTCTGATAGATGGGAGTTTTCTTAGTTCCCATACACTCTAATAGATGAAGCTGCACACCTCTTTCTACTTATGCAGCCACATCGTGACCCCTATTATACCAGTAGGGACCTCTGTTATTCCGATATCCTATGATTTAATTGTGGTGGTTTCCTTTCAGTGAATGTGGGACACTTCTTATAATTTTTGCTTGTAAAAGGTCCATCAAACTAATCCATCCAAAAATAGATCGTCATTAATAAAGGGGTTGTCCAGATTGGGGGCTGTTTTTTACACTGGTGACCTAGCCACAGGAAAGATCATCAGTATATGATCGGTGACACCCAGACCCTGCATCGATCAGCTGCCTCTGGTTGCCTCCAGGCGCCAGAAGCTTTGCCGGGTCGGTGAGATAAGCAGATGACGACATACACTGTATAGCGGCCATGCTGGGTTACTGCAGCTCTTCTCCTACTCACTTTATTGTACCTGCTGCAGAAACAGCCCCATTCAGATAATTGATACCGATTTTCAGTCGCAGAAATTTCTTCATAAGATTCTGCCGTGTGTGAATCCACCTCTATAGTGTCTGGACCAAAAATACACCTTTTCCAAAAACTTGAATACGACAAGCATGGTCTTGAAAAACCCTTTTAAAATTCATGCTAGGTGCAATAAAGTGAATTAGAAAAGCAACGATCTCTAAGTATTAGGTCCATCTTGAAGGGCATGAACACTTTTTTTATTTTTTTTAAATTATTTCTCCATGGTCACAAACTGCAAACAAACCCAGCTGTGACAAGTGTTATTCCACAATTAGGATCTATGAATAGATATGTTTTAGCTTTATATTTTTTATTTTTGTTAGGTATCATGATGCACTTTTTTATATTTTTTTCCCTAGGAGGAGCTTAGTTGTCACGTGACTGCATGCCCCTACTAATACACTCATGATAAGAAAAGGTTAATTAAGCATACATACATGGCTGGCCTTAGCTACTTGTGACACGTGCGGTCGCACAGGGCGCCGGCCGCCATGCTGCAAGGGGGCGATAGCGGGTGAATTTCTCCTGCTCTGCAGTTACTGCTCGGGGCACCAGCGGGTCAGGTGTCACTCACTGACCTCACTACTGGCTCCCCCTCTCCCCCTCTTCCCCTCCTCGACTTACGTCCTGAGTGATGATCAGGCGTGATGACATCACTCAGGACGCAAGACAGGGAGCAGACTATCTTACCATGCGGTCCTGCTCTGGCTATTTCCCCAGGTCTCCGCTCCAGCAGCATCAGCGGACAGTGCACTGTAAGAAGCCCAGCAGGTCAGTCAAACTGTGGGCTTTGGTTGTACGGGGGCACTGATGGGGGTCTAAAAATGGCAAATGGGCAGAGGATTCAGTGCCACCTTGGTGCCCATTTGCCACTTATTGCCCCTTTAGTGTCCTGTTCAGTGACCCTTCGATGCCCATTTGCCATTTATTGCTCATTTATTGTTCTTCTGTGACAGAGGGTGCTATAGGGGCAGTAAATGGCAAATATGCATCAAGGGGGCACTGAACATAAGGACACTAAAGGGGCAATAAGTGGAAAATGGGCACCAAGGTAGGCACTAAACGACACTGTTAATAAATGGCAAATGGGCACCTTGTTCAGTTGCACCATAGTGCACATTTACCATTTGTTGCCTTTTTAGACCCTGTACAGCACATTACATTAAAGGGATTAAAAATAAATTCTGTTGAAGCAGTAGAGGAGAAGTTAAAATAAAAAAGAACTTATACTTACCTTTCTCCTCCCAAACGTTCCTGCGCTGGGGGCTCCAGTCACCTCTGTTCACTGTTTGTATACAGAGCAGCAGCAGCGGTGATGTGCTGTCGACCTGATGTCACCACTGCAGCCAGTCTGTATACAAACCGAGAATAGAGGTGACGGGAGCCCCCAACGCAGGAACGTCTGGGAAGAGAGAGGTAAGTATGGGCTGCTTTCTTATTTTAACCATTTCAGGCCTGAGACATTTATTGCTTTTTCATAAGTTTTTCACTACCCGCCTTCCTATAACTTTTTAATTTTTCCGTCAATAGGATAGTAGTTATTTTTTGCGGCAGGAGTTGTAGTTTCTATTGGTAGCATTTAAAGTACCATATAATGTACTGGGAAACTGAAAAAAATTATTTGTAGGCTGAAATTAGAAAAAAACTGATTCCTCCATAGTTTTTTGGGTTTCGATTTTACGGCTTTCATCGTGCGGTAAAAACAACAACTTAACTTTATTCTGCGGCTCAATACGATTACGTAAATACCAAATTTATATAGGTTATTTATATATTTCACTACTTTTAGGCTGGGTTCACACGAGCATGTTACGTCCGTAATGGACGTAACGTATTTCGGCCGCAAGTCCCGGACCGAACACACTGCAGGGAGCCGGGCTCCTAGCATCATAGTTATGTACGATGCTAATAGTCCCTGCCTCTCCGTGGAACTACTGTCCCGTACTGAAAACATGATTACAGTACGGGACAGTTGTCCTGCAGCAAGACAGGGACTCCTAGCGTCGTACATAATTATGATGCTAGGAGCCCGGCTCCCTGCAGTGTGTTCGGTCCGGGACTTGCGGCCGAAATACGTTCCGTCCATTACGGACGTAACATGCTCGTGTGAACCCAGCCTAACAAAGATAACTATTTGTTAAAAAACTATTTTCATATTTTTGTCTAAGCGGTGTGAGGGCTTATTTTTTGCGAGACGAGCTGTAGCTTTTATTGGTACAATATTTTGGTACATGCAACTTTTTGATAATTTTTTATTAATTTTTTTTAGAGCTAATGTGAACAAAAAACAGGGATTTTGGCTATTTACTTGTTTTTTTACGGCCTTCACAGTGGGTTAAATAAGAAGTAATAAAAAGTACCAACATTGCCCACGTGGACAGCAGTTTTAATATTATTTCCTGTTATACAAAAATATAGCTTTTGAGTAAATGGAGTAAGGGCCAGTTCACACGTTGCGTAAATACTGCGGATTTCCCGCAACGGAATTCGTTGCAGAAAATCCGCAGCAAATACAGTAGCAGCAAAGTGGATGAGATAAAACAATCTCATCCACATGCTGCGTAAATACTGAGCGGAAAAAACTGACCTGCGGTGCAGAGTTTTATTCTGCAGCATGTCAATTGTATATTCCTAAACGCACCTTCTTTGTTGCGGGTTTTCTCTGTTGTATTCAATGGGAGGTAAATTCCGCAACAAATAGCAGTTGTGTTTTTTGCGTTGGGTTCGCAGCGATCCTGCTGCAAAAAACGCCACTCAGAAAACAAACAATATATTATACTTACCTAGGAATCTGTGTTTTATCCTCCTGGGATGACGCTTCATCTCAAGTGTCCTCCGCTGCAGCCAATCACAGGCTGTAGCGGCGGTCACATGGATGATGTCAGAGGGCCGGCCTCCTGGGATGACGCTTCATCCCATGTGACCTCCGCTGCATCCAATCACAGGCTGCTGCAGCGGTCTCCTGGGATGAGAGGTCATCCCAGGAGGCCGGCGTGCAAGCAGGCTGGATAAGTGCTGCAGTTTTTCGCAGCAGACATTCAAGGCAAGAAACTGCCCCACGGTTTGGTGCGGTTTTTCGCCCCAAATTCCCTTCTACGCAGCATATCCGCCATGTGTTAACTCAGCCTAAAGGTAATTTAACATTACATTCTGCCCATCCGTGTAATGTATGCACCGGGAAAGCTCCCAGAACGTATAGTAAACAGTCCCATACACCTGATGGAGGTTAAAAAAGCCTCAGTTCGGGTGGGACTGCGCTATTTTATGCAGTGGCATCCAGTAAAAAAAAAAATGATACTGCATGTTTTTTGTGTCCATTTAATGTATGCGTCAGGATCTTTTCCGCTGCATATGATAAATGGACAGGCAGGACGTAATGTGAAAACAGCCTTACCAAAACATAGGCCTTGTTCACACTGTGCTAAAAATGGCGGAAAAATCGGAAGCAGAACGCCTCCAAACATCTGCCCATTGGGAAAACAGCATTCTGTTCCAACGGGGCATTTTTTACGTGGACGTTTTTGTTAATACGGCCACGAAAAAGAAGTGCATGTCACTTTTTTAGCCATTTTTGGGGCAGTTTTTCATAGACTCTATAGAGAAACAGCTCCAAAAACGGCTGTTAAAAACGCGACTTTGAATAACAGCTCCGTATTTTGAGAAGTTTTTTACTTTGTGCATGCACATACCCTTAAAAACACTAGTATTTTTGTAAAGTTCTTTTTAAACTACAGGCTCTTTTGATACGTTTTCATTGCGTTTTTTGCCGCTCCATCACAACTACTTTTGACTATAAAAATTATGTGCGATTTTGGCGCATTTTTGGCGCGTTTTACGTGCCGAAGAATTGACCTGACACTACTTTTTTTACGCGACACATTTTTTAACAAAACGTGTCGTATGCACTAACGGCGCGCTATACCATTGATGTCAATGGGACGCTTAAACCAAGCATTTTTTACGAGTTTTTCGGCGTGACAAATGCACAAACAAAAGCACCAAATGCCGACAATACATAACAATGATAAATGGAGTGGGGAGCACCAAAGGGCGATTCCGCACAGGGCACCCTGTAGCCTAAGGCCGGCCCTGCATACATATGATATATTTCCTAGTCGGGGATGTGTCGTGGAGATACCAGCTACAAGCTGCTATAATGTAGAAACCATACTGTAACTGTGACTACGGGGAGTGTAGACAGAGAACACATACAAACACTATAAGGCTGGATTCCGTAATGGACGGAACGTATTTCGGCCGCAAGTCCCAGACCGAACACACTGCAGGGAGCCGGGCTCCTAGCATCATAGTTATGTACGATGCTAGGAGTCCATGCCTCTCCGTGGAACTACTGTCCCGTACTGAAAACATGATTACAGTACGGGACAGTTGTCCCGCAGCGAGGCAGGGACTCCTAGCGTAGTACATAAGTATGATGCTAGGAGCCCGGCTCCCTGCAGTGTGTTCGGTCCGGGACTTGCGGCCGAAATACGTTCCGTCCATTACGGACGTAACATGCTCGTGTGAACCCAGCTTTAGGCCTCATTTACACGAGCGTAATATACGCGCGTGCGACGCGCGTGCTTTTCACGCGTGTCGTACGCACCTATATTACTCTATGGGGCAGTGCAGACGATGCGTGAATTTTGCGCAGCGCGAGTGCGTTGCGTAAAACTCACGACATGTTCTATAATCGTGCGTTTTTCGCGCATCACGCACCCATTGAAGTCAATGGGTGCGTGAAAACCACGCATGCCGCACGGAAGCACTTCCGTGCGAACTGCGTGATTCGCGCAAGAGCTGTCAAAAAGATGAATGTAAACAGAAAAGCACCACGTGCTTTTCTGTTTACAAACATCCAAACGGAGTGTCAAATTAGAGATGAGCGCACCGAACTTCACCGGGTTCGGCCGAACTCGTTTTGACCGAACCCGGCAAAAAATTTTCCGGTACGCGACGTCGGGAGACAGTCACTGTCCACGGTGCTGAAAGAGTTAAACTGGTTCAGCACCATGGACAGTGACTTCCGATCACAATATACATGTACGTGTAAAAAAAAACAGAAGTTCTGACTTACCGAGAACTCCCGGGTTCTTCCTCCAGTCTGACCTCCCGGGATGACAATTCAGTCCAAGTGACAGCTGCAGCCAATCACAGGCCAAGCACAGGCTGCAGCCAATCACAGGCAGCAGCGGTCACTTGGACTGCCGCGTCATCCTGGGAGGTGGGGCCGGATGACAAGAGAGGGACGCGTCACCAAGGCAACGGCCGGGAGACCGGACTGGAGGAAGCAGGAAGTTCATGGTAAGTATGAACGTCTTTTTTTGATTCACAGGTTGGTGTATATTGTGATCGGAACTCACTGTCGAGGGTGCTGAAAGAGTTACTGCCGATCAGTTAGCTCTTTCAGCACCTTGGACAGTGACGGGCGTCGACTAGCCTCATCTCTATGATGGCGGCTGCGCGAAAATCACGCAGCCGCGCATCATACACGGATGACAACCGGAGCTGTCAAGTGCCTTTTGCGCGTGCAAAACGCAGCATTTTTTGCGCGCGCAAAACGCACACGCTCGTGTAAATCAGGCCTTACACAGCTC
Organism: Rhinoderma darwinii; assembly: GCF_050947455.1. Taxonomy (NCBI): domain Eukaryota; kingdom Metazoa; phylum Chordata; class Amphibia; order Anura; family Rhinodermatidae; genus Rhinoderma; species Rhinoderma darwinii. The sequence continues at coordinate 101,990,822 of NC_134695.1, forward strand.
TTTTTTTTGGAGAGAGTTCCTCCATTATATATTGTAGATAAACCCAATATTTGGTCTCTCTCTACAAAATAACTACAAGACTACTGTGCATGGTATTTTTGGAAGATGAGAGTTTTGTTGATGTTTAAAAGGATCTCATGAATATACAATAGCCAGTTAGTAACGGATTCTGGTTTCACTTCTAAAAACGTATTTGAATGCAAAATAAGATAAAAGACAAGTAACCAAAGTGGAAACATTTCCTTTGAATTCTTGTAATTAAATATAATAGAATATAATAGAAGAACAAGCAAAATACTGTAGATCTGAGTCATGTGCACTTTTGCAACAATTGTTTTATTGCCCCAATACATCTAAAATAAAAAAATTAAGCAAATTTGCAAATAGTCTTAAATAAAAATATTCTACCGTTTTGTGTATACAGCTCATATTTAGACCTATGTTTCATCATGGTCACAGACTACAAATATACCATATGTAAAGTCTGAGCCTGCAGTAATATGTTACTTCTATTCGTCTGCCCCCTCCCCTCGCTAACCTCCAGAAAGCAGAATAGGTAGCAGATGGTCAAAAAATAAAGCAGCATATTCTAAGTTTAGTTAACTTCCCCTTTCAAAAAAAACAAACAAACAACCTTATTTCACACAGTCTTTCAGAAAAGTATTTCCTACCCCAACTCTAGTTATGTATCATCTTAATTAAACATTCTCATTTTACTATTTTGCAGGCTGCCGGAATTTTATCATTTAATGCTATGTCTTTGCAGGGGATTTGGTGCTCTGCATCAGAAAAACAGAGCTAAAATGATATACTGTATTAAGAAATAAATCAGCGCAGAATGTTGGACCTTAAAATGACATGATGATAAATGGTGATCATTCACTTTAAATAGTCACTAACCTTTAAACAAACTTTGCATGAATCAATAGTACAAGCGAATTTAAAGGGAAGGTGTCACGTAAAAATATTTTTTTAATATAATATTGCTTTTAGTATGTCATTAAAATAAATTTTATTTATTTGTGTTTTTGTGTTGTACTTTTTACTTTTTTCTTTCTTTTACTTCTCTATGGGGGCTGCCATTTTTTTTTTCATCTCTGTATGTGTCGATTAACGACACATATAGAGATGGAATATGGCACATACATCCCCATAGAGAATGCGAACGGGAGCTGTTCCATTCACTATAGCATACGCCGTCTGTGTGGGAACGGCGCATGCGCCGCTCCCACACAGACCAAAAGGAAGTTCTTTTGTAGAGCGAAATCTGAAGGCATTTTCATGAAGCTTTTCGGCCATATGTTCAAGGGAGCACAGACGCAAGGACTAGGAGCAGAGGCGGCAGCGGCGGCAGGAGCAGGTAAGCTATGTTTGTGTATGTGATGTGTGTGTATGTTAGTGTTATACTGTCTGATTACCACTGTATCTAATCCTCCTACACTGTGCATTCGCTCAGAAAATGGCGGCACACAGTGTAGGAGGTTTGAACATTCAACCCCCTCCTTTCACCTGGCACTAGCCAGGATAAGGGAGGGGGGATTGTGTGAGGACACTAGAGCGAGTGTGTCTACTCCAAATTTGCAGCATAAAGCAATGAGGTTGCTTTACCACATTGCCAATGCTGCAATTTTGGGACTTGCTCCCTCTAGTGACCAGCACATGGAAATGTTATAAATTAGAATCTAATTTATAATATTTCCTGACTTTCAAAAAATTAAAACAATGTGTAATCATTTATATACTAACTGTTTAACTGGAAAAAAAAGCGACACATTCCCTTTAAGAAGCTTTGTAATATATCTTATTAGAGAAGAGTGCCTCTTTCTCCACTTATCAGGCTCTACTCCCCCTCCCCCTGCCTCCAAAACTTCTCATTCACTCTCAATTCAATGCTAAAATCTGTCTCAGATCATCAGCTCACTGAGAGATCAAGTTACATGCTGTCTATAGAAGTCTATGGAGAAGGGAAAGCATGAGCAGAGTAAGGCCTCATGCACACAACCGTAGCCATGTGGACGGCCGTGATTTTTCGGGTCGGCCGGCCGCGGAGTATCACCCGCAAGCCACTTGCAAATCGCGGGCCGTGCACATCGCCGTGTCCATTATTTCCTATGAGCCTGGACCGCAGAACACGGCCGTAATAAGACATGTCGGTTCTTTCTGCGGTCCGGGCTCCTGGGTCATGCATGTGAAAACCACGGTCACGTGCATGGGCCCATAGGAATGAATGGGGCCGCAATTCTCCCGTGGATTTTCGGGGGAACTGCAGCCGCAAAACCACGTTCGTGTGCATGGGGTCTAAGAGAGACACACAGATGTTGCTGCTGCTTCTAGTAAGGCCTCATGCACACTTCCATCACCGTTTTCACGGCTGTTTTTCACGGATCCGTGTGTCCGTGATTGGATCAGTGTAGTTCCAGTGTGTACTCCGTGTACACTTCCGTGTTTCCGTTTCCGAGCGCCACGCATGATACTCACTGTCCAGCGGTAGTCAGAAGGGGCTACACTGATCAGCAGTAACTCTTTCAGCACCCTGGACAGTGACTACCGCTGAACAGTGAGTACCATGCGCGGCGCTCACAATATAGATTTCTAATGTTTCCTACAAAAACCCCAACTCAGAAAAAAATAAGTTCATACTCCGTGGGATGATGTTTCATCTCATGTGACCGCTGCAGCCAGCCACATGGACTGCCACGTCATCCAGGGAGGTCGGACAGGATGTCAAAAGAGGGACGCATCACCAAGACAACGACCGGGGTACATATGAACTGCTTTTTCTTTCTATCGATGCGGAGGCTCTGCCCGAAAGGGCTGCCCCTTCTCTCTATCCAGCACTGATAGAGAGAAGACGCTGCCGATCAGAGCTGGATAGAGAGAAGAGGCTGCTCTCTTCTGTACTTCTGCCCACTCGGCTGTTGCTAGGCAACGGCTCCATCACACACGGACGGCACACGGATGCCTTCCGTGTGCCTTCAGTCTTTTTGACGGACCCATTGACTTGTATGGGCCCCACGGTCACGGAATCTCGGACCAAAGTAGGACATGCTCTACTTTTGTCGGAACGGAACAACGGGACCGTAAAAAAACTGAAGTGTGCATGGCCCCATTGATATAAATGAGTCAGGGTGCTAGCCATCAAAAAAATGGCTAGCACCCTGAAGGAAAAAAGGGAAGTGGGCATGGGGCCTACATGTCATAGCTCCCGAGTTCTGGATTTACAGCTACAATGCTCATTACTGCTGTGTAATCTCCTTCATGTTGCTGCTGTTTCTGATGGTGTGCTACAAAGAGATTGGGGAGCAGAATGTTATGTTATCTATGTGTACAATGTATAGAACACATGATAACAGTTAGGATTCACCTACTAGCTTAGGGAAGACTGAGAATCGGAGATAGAGCCTGCTAAAAAAAACGCAGGATACAAGTCATATAATGGCCAGAAATAGTGTTATTCCCCATGTACACACATATGACAGCATATTCTGAAAACTCACCTGAAAGATTATTTTTATCTTTAAGCTACAACTTAAATACACAGAGACAACTTAAATACACTAGGTAAAGAAAAAAAAACGCCAAACGGGCAGGTCAGAGATCACCTCTGACATCACATGGGGTCATTACAATAACATAAAGGTAATTACAACAGTTTAAAAAATAATGAAACTTAGAAAACAAAAGAAGTTATTCAGAGGCATCTTTAGCCAATCGATACAGAAGACTTTTAACCCAAAAGAAAAAACAGGGGGGGGGGGACTATTAAAAAAGCTAGGTAATATATTACGCGGAAATAATATGAGCGACAATTCTAATAACCCTATTGAGAAGTATGTGCAATACGTGGGTGTAGATGTTTTAAAACAATTAAATGAAAATATATAGCAAACTCAAGATCTGGCGCAAGGCATCTGGGGTGCTGATCCATATCGGGAAACAGGGAATTAAAACACAGACGGCTCTCAGGTGAGCGTCCCTGGCGTCATGGCAACCCTGAAGGACTATGGTGGCTGTGGTGAGAAAAAAGGTTTTCTGAAACCCTGATACACGCTGTGACCGTGCATATCATGGGAACAAAGAGAAAGGATCGCACTGAGCCGGACATGAAGCTGATCCAGGTATGATGTACCTATTAATCAGGGGCCTATCTCACCTTGACTAATAGGTACATCATACCTGTATCAGCTTCATGTCCGCTTCATGGTAAGCGGGAGAATCAGTTCAGTGCCAGGTCGCTTCTCACCATGAGTACATAGGAGTCCCGTGCCTCTATGATAGGAAAGCCAGTGATTACAGAAACCATATGAGACATCAAAGATAAAGACTAGGGCACAGATATAATTTACCTATTCCTCAAGATCCTACCCAATCTGTTTACTGGTGGTGTTGTGGAATAACTCTTTTTTTTTTCTTTATCAACAATTTTTATTATAATATAAAACAGAGCATATAAAACATCTCACGATATTTTAAAACTTTGCACGCAGTGCAATAAATTCAAGCTGTACAAATTTTTACAGATACATAAGAGCAAAGGTAGGAGGTATCCTACCAAACATCAAAAAAATAAGAAGGAAGGAAATAATAACATCCAATGGCAAATAACAGCACAATATCCATAATCGAAAGTAGTGCAATATGTAGGGAAACCAGTCCCAGAAAACAAGTAGTAATGACATTTTTTAAGTGTTAATTTCAACACAAAGTGACACAAACACAAGGCAACAGAGGGAAGCACAAACAGACAAAAGCACATAGAATAGGCAATAGGAGCGTTCAAAAGAGGCCATCCAACCAGAGAGGCAAATCAGCACCACCCCGAAACACTGACCAGACTGACCAAGTTTGAACAAAGTTTCGGATTTACCCCGATCAGCAGACATCAACTCCTCCATCCTCATAATCCCGTTCATTTCAGTTACCCATTCCTGCAAAGAAGGCACATGAATGGACTTCCAATGACGTGGTATGACAGTTCTAGCTGCAGTCAGAAAATGCTGAAAGATGCCTTTTTTGAGGTGTGGGAGTGATCCAGGAACCATGGAAAGCAATCCAATAGAAGGAGATGTAGGAACTTCAGTGTCAAAAAGCTTGTTTCTGAGGTCAAAAAATTTTCCCCAAAAGGGACTAAGCTTGTGGCAATCCCACCAAATATGCAACATGGTTCCAGGAGCCTCCCCACACCTCCAACAATCAGCAGGTACATCAGGAAATATCCTATGTAGAAAGGAAGGGCAACGTTACCATCTGGTAAGGATTTTATAATTGTTCTCCTGAGCAAAACAGGAAGCCGGCAATTTGTGAGCCAAGAGGAGAGAAGTCCCCCAATCCTCCTCAGAGTGTTGAACCCCCATTTCCTCATCCCAGGCTGTAGTGACCACCAACTGAAAAGAAGAATAGCTATGTCGCAGGATCCCATGTAGATAGGACAGCATGTGAGAAGGAGCAGAAGTCAAGGACAGATAATGTTCCAAAGGAGTCTTATCCTGTAGCAACACAAGACAATCACCCATGGAAGAGAGATCTGAACGCAGCTGGAAATAGGACCACCACATTGATCATCTCCCCGGGCAGGCCTCCCCCAACATAGGAATGTGTCCACACCCACCACTGGAGGGAAGGAAGGGTTGTGGAATAACTCTTTAATAAGGATGTCTGAACTATGCAGACCTATATTGACCATCGGGAAGCAGAAGAGGTGTTCCAGGAAAGTGCTCCACAGGCTATCGCCGGATAAAATCCAGACAAGGAAACGCAGTCACATATCTCTTCGGTGAGGGGTCAGATCCCAAAGGAGAAGAGAATTCCACAAACACCGCGGTCTGTGAAGTAATACCTTTGGAAGGTACAATGGACTTGTTACTTGTGGACTCCTTGTTTCTACGCTATGTTTGGGCAGTGGGTAAGCAAAGATTGTAAATCATTTGATTCTGTCCGCTTGATATGAGCATAGTACTGGTATGAAGGAGTCTTATAAATATTATGGACAGCATAAATAGGCACCTATAGTAACTAGGGCATATTTAATAGCTGCCGTGATGGCATATGGCTTGATGCTTGGTCAGAGGTTTGAGAATTATATCTCTAGGTAGACTAGGGACAGTAACATGTCAGAAAAAAGTGAAGTGCAGAAAGATAATGATTGTGCGTTATTGAGGGCCCTTGGGGATAAAGGGGAAAGTTGTGTATTTACTAAAAGTTTTGGTTTTTTGTTAAAAGACAGACATTTGATGACATCTGGAATTGACTCACTGGGGCAGAAGAGTCTTATTATCATTGCCTTACTGATTTTTACGATGCACATCTTCTTAGGTTTTTTTTTTTTGCAGGACACACAACTTACCATCATAGCTTGTTATCCTTAGTCATTTTATGAGAGTTGTAACATGGAATGTTAAGAGTCTCTTGAGATCCACAAGAGATCCATAGTACAGAGGCATCAAAATAAACTGAAGCCTGATATAGCCTTACTTCAGGAGACGCATCTGGAAGAAAAAGATTTTTTTCGCATGCGGAAATATTGGGTGGGAGAGGTATATGGGTCTTCGGCTGTCCATAAGAAAAATGGAGTATTGATTCTAATACATAAAAATTTTGCATCCACGGTGCGCTCGAAATATGTGGACTCTGAGGGGTGACTCATACATATCTTACTAGACAATCAACTGAGTATATATAATGTTTATGCACCCAATTCAAGTAATCGCACGTTCTTTTAGGTTCTTCAATCTACACATTTGTCTGACACACATGTGATGAAAATAGTAGGGGGAGACTTTAATTCGGTCATGAACACTGCTGAGGATAGACAACGTAATGTTCCCACAAAACCCCTTGTCGCAGACAGAATCTTGCCTGATCTTTTACATGTCACGCAGTTAGGGGATAGTTGGAGACATATGCATCCAGATGGTAGGGAGTATACTTACTTTTCGTCATATCACAAATCTTGGTCCAGATTAGATTACATTTTTCTGAGCGCACATTTATTGCAAAGGCTGGAGCAGGTTAACATCGCAAACATGATGTTATCTGATCATGCTCCTGTGAGCTTACTGTTAGCGGATGCTTACCCAAAAGGGGGGGATTTGGTTTGGAGATTTCCGACCTTTCTAGCAAACGATGATGGTTTTCAGGATATATTAAAAGGTTGGTGGTTAGAATATGATTGTGATAACGCGGCGCACAAAACAGACCATGTGGTATATTGGGAAACGGCTAAGGCTGTTTTGCAAGGGAGGCTCATAGCTTATATTACATTTCAGAAAAAGCACACGTTTCGGAAGTATAGGGAATATAGGGATGGGCTTAGAGGGGCGTATTCTTCCTTCCGGGCTGACCCGTCCCCTGACAAACAAAACAAATGGGTAGAAGCCAAAAGACTTTTTGAGGAGTGGTTAGACAAGCGTGAGAAGTTTGGTAGATCGATTTATGAAGCTGAACTTTTCCGTTTTTGTAAAAAAGCTGGGAGGTTGTTAGCGGGGTTATCCAGGGGCTTTCGGCCACAGACACATATCACAAAGTTGAAAGATCACAATGGCCAACTGCACTCTGACCCTAGGAAAATAAATGACATACTAAAACATTTTTATCAGAGTCTGTATGAGAAAAGTCCGACTCTAGATGACATACGGGGGAGTCAGTTTCTCTCTAGTTTGTCTATGCCCACCCTGAATTTAGATCAATTGGACGGTCTTAATGCTCCAATAACTTTGGAAGAGTTACAATTAGCTATTGGGGGGTTGTCAAACGGTAAGGAACCGGGACCTGACGGATACCGGCTGAGTTCTACAAAATACTAATGTAACAGATCACTCCGACATTATTAGCTTACTTTAACTCCTTGTTGCAAGGTGCTAGCATACCAATGGCGGCGAATATTGCATATATAAAGGTCTTGCCCAAGGCTGGGAAAGATCTCTCGCAGCCGGGCTCCTATAGGCCTATTTCACTTATAAATCAAGATCTCAAATTGATCTCAAAGATAGTGGCAGCTAGACTTGCAATTCTGATGCCCCAGTTAGTGGGACCATCACAGGTGGGTTTTATCAAAGGCAGAGCCGCGGTAACACATATTAGGAAAGTTCTGGGGGTAATGGATGAGATTAAAGCTTGGCCATCGCCATCCAATCAATCAGCTCTGGTGTTACTGGATGCTGAAAAAGCTTTTGATAATGTTGAATGGCGATGGCTGAACATGGTTCTAGATAAGTTTAATGTACAGGGAAGTTTTGGATTGTATTTACGAGCGTTGTATACTGATCCCACTGCAGCAGTGTGCATGCCAGGTTTCAGATCCCAGACGTTCACTCTACATAAGGGAACGCGGCAGGAATGATCCTTATCTCCCCCACTATTCGATTTAGCATTGGAGCGGTTGATTCATGCATTAGAACGTGATGGACTGTTCATTGGTATAAACATAGGAAACAAAGAGGTGAAATCGGCTGTTTTTGCAGATAACATATTATTGTTTCTCTCACACCCATCACAACATTTACAGAGGGTCTTCGACTTGTTTCAACATTATGGATCCTTTACAGGGCTCAGGATTAACCCAACTAAACGTGAACTACTGAGTTTATCTTCACATAATCATTTGAGTGATATAGGAGTACAGCAGACGGGCATTAGAGTAGCGAAAACTCACATAACTTATCTAGGGATCCAGATAGGGAAAACGCCGGGATCATTGTATAAATTAAATTTTGATCCACTTTTTCATAAAATAAAAATTGAACTTGCTAGATGGGCGACCCTGCCGCTTTCACTGTTTGGCAGATGTCACTTAGTTAAGATGATATTGTTTGCTAGGTTGTTATATCCACTTCAGACTCTACCCATCCTCTTAAAACATAAAGATGTCAAAGATTTTAATACCAGTATCTCAAAGTTTATATGGTTAAATAAGCATCCCCGTATTTCATTGACCAAGTTGCAGGGCTATCATTGGGGGTATAATATTGGTATTCTTGCGGGGGTATAATATTGCCAGCCTTTTTCGGCATGTCTTGGATTGGATACATCACTCCAGTCACTACTCCAATTATGAACTAGATGGTGCGCTAGCAGGAAAATATGACCTCACTGCTCTATTGCATACTAAACTAGCATCCCTTCTGAGATTTGTAAGCAGTTCAGTATTATTGAGGGACACTATTATGTGTTGGAAGGAAGTGAGGAAAAAGCTGGGACTATCATATCAGCTGTCCAAGCACTTACCCTTATGCTCTCATAGATTTTACAGGCGGGACTTCCAGCTCTCTTTTTACTATGTGGAAGCAACAGGGGATAATGACAGTGGGCCACATACTGAATGCCTCAGAGCCTAGAATAAAAACTTTACCTGAATTGGTGGGGGAGTTTGGGATCCTTCCGAACCACTTCCTCCAATATCTACAAGTTAAATCTTTTTGCACGAAATTGGTGAGAAATTTGGAACCAGAAATTGTGGACAATGCCTTTGATGTTTTTGTTGGGAATGAGTCACATAGAAAGTCATTGTCTACTCTATATAAAACAATAAGGGATTTGTATATAAAGGTAGTTCCGAGATCTAATTTTGCATACTGGAGACGCACTTTGAATACACCAGACATTAATGCTTGGCATATGGTTGTGCCCTGAGACAAAAAAATACTGGAAGGTGGTTTTGGATTATGTACAGATACTCTGGGGTGGAACACTACGGCGGATCCTATGCTTCTTCTTTTTCATTCCATGGCCTCAATTGATGTGGAGGAGGCGGGGTCCTTGACATACGTTCCCTCACTGGTACATATAATACTTATCATAGCCAAAAGATGCCTGTTGAAACTTTGGCTGGAGTCAAGCCTACCTTTCCTAGATCAATTAATACAACAACTGAAGGTCTGTCTGTTTTCAGATAAAGTAGAGGCGACAAAACATAAGAAACAAAAAACAGCTGGGTTTTTTAAGAGATGGAAGCCATTTATTGTACAATTGTCTAGTTCAGATATTGGGGAGGTGGTGAAGGGTTTCCAACACACATCTTGGTATCTCACTGAATACATTAAGGGGACTTTGGTAAAATTAAAAGTCGCTTCGTCATCAAGCTAGGTCAAGGTATGCATATGACTAATGAACAGTCTGATTTGATAAGGTAAGGGTGATTAGAATAAGAGAATAGAGGTTTACCGAAGCCGACAGACATGATTGTTTACATTTACATTTACAGCTGTAATTCAGTTTTGGCTCATTTACTTACTGTGTCATTTCTCATATGTGTAGGGGATTGTATAGCAATGGATGTCTAGTTTATTTTGATTAGCGTAATTCCAGTATTGCCATGGAAAGATGGTGGATTAAATGTAATATTGTCATGATGATATGTGATAAAATTTCAAATGTTACATTCTGTATGCTCCTGTGAGATCTCAAAGATGCAAATATCTGTTAGTTTTGTATTTTGTATAAGTATATAATAAAAAATGTTTTTTAAAAAATAAATAAATAAGGATGTCTGTTTTAGAAAACCCAATTTCAAATATCCTATTAGGAAATTCTGACTCAATAGAGGAAGGCCACCCATGCAGGACCTTCAACTATAAGCCAGCTATAAAGAGTGTCTCTTGCTCTAGAGCAGTGTTCCTCAATTTTCCAAAAAAGTCAAGTACCCGCTAGCAAAATAGCCGAATTACATCCAAGTACCCCCAATGCTATGATAATGCACCGTGCTGCTTGGTTAAAGCACAGCATGAAGACAAGTACTCCCTAAAGACATAGCAAGACATGTACCACAGAAAACCCAAGCTCTGGAAGACCCAACATGTCCATGCACTAACTGGACAGTCCAAAAAAGGGGTTGTGCCAAGATTAACATTGATCACCTATACACAGGATAGGTAATAAATATATGATCACTGGGGAACCCACCACTGGGACCCCCACCGATCACTAGAACACGGGTCCTAAACCCCCCGTTTCACCTCACCAGTCGATTGAACGGAGCACCTACTTGCTGCAACGTCTATGGCACTGACAGAAACAGCCGAGCACTGTACTTGGCAGGGAGCATGCTCATCTTCAGCTTCATTCAAGCTCCTCTTCACTATGATCAGGGCCCCCATTCACTATGATCAGGACCGCCATTTTAGTGATTGGTGGGAGTCCCAGCGATGGGGCCCCAAACGATGAAAGATTTATCACTTATCCCGCGAATAGTTGATAAATGTTAATATAAGGACGACCCCCTTCATTTCAATATGCTTCATTTCCCCTGTGGTGGCCCTGAAAAGTAACTGACTACATGCTGCTAGATTCCCTCGCAGATTACCTATATATATATACAGTATATATATATATATATATATATATATATATATATTCTGTATATATTCTAATATGGTATATTGCATGTCAACATGATACCAGTATGCATACATTTGTTCCATACAATAGGGGTTGAGTATAAAACCACCATACCTGTTCTCACAAGGGGAAACAACTTTTTCATTACAGTAATTGAGATCAAACTCGTTCTACACAGGAAGTACAACACAAAATGTCTATTTTTAGAGCATCCTGTTTATTCAACTATTAAATACTAATGTAAAGGGTTATTTTAATAACTTTTAGAGGCCATTGCGATCCTCCGGAAACCACAGAGACAATATGTAACCGATTGCAGCTCATTTTCCACAAAGTACCAGTGTTCAGATGAAAAGGACATTATGATGAGAATTCAGACTATGTCACAGAATCACAATTTGAGAATAGCACTGAAAAAAGGAAAATACAATCAAACCTCATCATTTATGGATGATTACATTATTACTTTTTTGATATATTAAATAGAAAAGTGACATGAATATTATGTTTCCTTATCTCCCATAGACTTATATGGAGTTCACTCACTCACTTCAGCTCTTTCCACTATGGCCGTACATAGAAGGAGTGATCAGTCGGGGTAAAATTGTTCAGACCCCAACCGATTTAAAGTTTATTTTTACCTAACCTGTGGATAGGTAAAAAAATAATACTGGTTGAAATATCTGAGTAGGTTTCCATTCATTCCGGTCTTGGAAAATGCCACCCTCGGTAAGGTTTATGGTACCTAGGTGATTGCTGGGCAAGTCTTCAAACACTTACTTGAATTATAGCGACTGTCCATGTATTAGTATGTTTCTTTTAGGTCCGACATCAGTCAAAGCTGATACAGATCTAATAAAAAGCTCCAAATCCCTTGCATACACTTTAGGGGACATTTACTAAGAATGGTGTAGTATACACCGGTCTTAGCTTAAAGCCCACTGGAGTAATATGCAACACATTTATTGAAAGCCGCACGCCACTTAATAAAATTTGTCACATCTTTGGCTCTACGTTCGCCACAATTTATGGAGTAACAATCGCGGTTTCAGTCTAAGCCGCACGCCCCCAATCGGACATTAAAAAAAATGAACTCACCTCACCGCTTCTCTTCACCGCTTCTCTTCACCGCTTCCTCAGGCTCCCACCAGGCTCTGACATCAGGTCGCAGTGCATACAAGTCCTAACGCCCGGTAGCATCAGGTCCTTGTGCGCTGCATTTCATATAATGTCCTCGTCCATTTTGTTTTCTTTTATTGCCCTATTGGGGAGGGATTACTCTGATGGGGGCGCTGGACTGTACAGAGCCTGGCACTGGTGCCCCACCCACTTTTACAGATCCATGCCACTTCTTAAAACTGATGGACGTGGTGTGTAGCGGGCAAACGTCACACATTTTTACTCAAAATATCTATGCGCCAAAATGTATGACTTTTTTTTTTGCAAAAATACTGGCGTACAGTGGTTAATAAATTCCACCCATAGACTTAAATTATAAAATTCTAGCTGCAAGCAGCCACCGCTAGGGGAAACTTATGAGCTTACTGCATACTGTTTTGCTATAGAGTTCAATGCTAAATTGTTAAGCTCCCCCTAGTGGAGTCTGCAAGCAGCCAGAATTTTATCATTTAACCACATGTCCATATGTCCATGAGACAATTTGGAGCTTTGTTTCAGAAAGATGGAGCTAGCCACTATAGAGGTCAAAAAAACTAATTAGCACAGAATTTAGACTTAGAAAAAGTAGCATTTCAGGTTGGACATTTCCTTTAAAGAGGCTCTGTCCTCAGAATATAAGTGCCCTATCTCCTACATAATATGATCGGCGCTGTAATGTAGATAACAGTGTTGTTGTTTTTTAAAAAATGATCATTTTTTAGCAAGTTATGAGCAATTTTAGATTTATGCTAATTAGTTTCTTAATAGACAACTCGGCGTGTTTTACCTTTTGACCAGCTGGATGTTATACAGAGGAGTGTATGACGCTGACCAATCAGTGACCAATCAGCGTCATACACTTCTCATTATTCCAGCCCAGCTTCTTTCACTGCACAATCACACTGTAAGAATAGGCTGGAACAATGAGAGGTGTATGACACTGATTGGTCACTGATTGGACAGCGTCATACACTCCTCTGTACAACGCCCACTTGGTCAAAAGTAAAAACACGCCCAGTTGTCTATTAAGAAACTAATTAGCATAAATCTAAAATTGCTCATAACTTGCTCAAAAATTATCGTTTTTCAAAATAAAAACCACTGTTGATATCTACATTACAGCGTCGATCACATTATGTAGGAGATAATCTGGTGACAGAGCCTCTTTAAGGAACCCATTTGGATGAGTGAGGCAACATCTCCAATAAATTGTAAACTAGTCTAGTATTTTTTGAATTACTATTATTTCCTTATCTACTTGTAAGATACTAATTGAATTATTACTAAGCATTAAAAGTCACATACGCATCAGGCGGACTGGAATTATTTAATATCATCCGAAGTGTAAATGAACAGATCAATTCTAATGACAAGGCTAATTACGGTGAGAATAATATTTTGAGAATATAAAAACATACTTAATATGGTTACTACTTATAATTTTATTTTTAAAGTAGAAGTCCAGGCCCATTACAGAGGCGCATTTGTCTCCGAATATGTGTGCCAAATACCTTTTTGTCTTCTTTTTCTCACTAATGGTTTTTATATTGTATAATCATTATATCCTTGTTGTAAATAATAAAATCAACATTTCCTGACTTTCTTGGGAGCTGTGTTTGTGCTCATGCACAGCAGCCAATCTGAACACAAAGAGCTTCAGTGCAAAGCTGGAGGGGCAAAGCAGCATGAGCCCCTAATGAAGAATGAGGTGTATTTCAGACTTACTTTGCAGCTTAGACTCAAAAAATTCAGAGGAGGACTGAAAATATCTAGCCATATATGCCCCACTTCTTCCCCTTTATGGGCCCTCTCAGCCATTCAGGAAATTTTTTTGACGAAAGGCAAAAAATGTATCCCACTCTATGGCATACAGTGGGATAAGTCACTGTTCATATATGGACAGTGACATCAGGAGGCTTCCCAGAGGCTTCCCAGGGCCAAAGTCCCGGGGCACAGCATATACTAGATCTCTGCCCGGGGACTTCATTACTGTGGAAACTCCTGATGTCACTGTCCATATATGGACAGTGGCTTCAGGAGATTCCCTAGCACCGGAGTCCCCGGGCAGAGCATTAGTTAGCGCTCTGCCCAGTGACTCCGGCACTGCTCCAGACGTCACTCTAAATATATGGAGAGTGATGTCAGAAGCTTTGAAAAGCCAGAGTCCCCGGACAGAGTGTATGGATAACAGCTATTCCATCCTACAAACAACGACATATGTCATCCCATCGCAGACCAGGAGGACACTCTTTTGTTCTCTGTCAGGATAATGGAGCCCAATGAACACTTATATTGTGTACGTTAGGCACTTTCCCGACGTACAAGATAAACGTAAGGCAATAATGCGAATGGGGCTGAAGATGTGATAGGCACTTGGGGGGGTGGCCCATTTAGTGGGCAGAATTGCACCCTGTAGTTTAACTGTAATAGGTTATTGTATAGATGACCTTATCTTACAAGAATCTTTCTTGGTAATATGTCATGATTAACCCCTTCCCACACATAATAGTACGTCAAGGATCTGAGGTAGTTTAGGAACCATGACATACTATTCCATTATGGTAATCAGTCGGGCACTGCCATATGCGACCAGTGGCAGGAGCACAGCTGTAATATAACCCTTCAGTGCCAGAATCAAACCTTACAGCAGAACTGTACAAGGATGAAACCTGACACAGGTGCCCAGTCTGAACATAAGACCTAATAAAGCTGCGTCAATTGGCAATATGAAAAAAATTACATTTTTACATGGTCCTAGCACAAAAGGCTTATACCATAGGGGGTTAAAGTTCTGCATAGTCTATATTTCAATACAATCTTCCAGACATATTTATTTGTATAATTTCGGGAACATTAAGGGAACCTTTACTTCAGACAAAACAGTCGATTAAGAAGTCTTACTTTTGTCGCAGAAGTTTGAGCATAATGGATTTTATACCTCCGCATTGATATGGTTACTATGGTGATACAATATACTGCTACATGATGTAATGAAAGAGCTGTAATATTCCCATGTCTTAAATATAACCTTCAAATGTATGTTATTATTGTAATAGTTCTGAGGACAAAGGTAGACATTGTGATGTTAAAGCATTTTATTCCTGCTGTTTGACTGGCAAAATAGAAAGGTTCAGTATTCAAAGAACTTGTGGTAGGAGTAAAGGCCTGTTTATACATAGTAGTCACCAATAAGCGATCCCCATATAGCGATATTGTACAATTTGTTAAAATGCTTGTTTAAACCTAGCAAGCAAAACATTAGACTTTCGTGTATGTAAATCCAAAATTCTGAGCTGAATTATTTTGTAATATTTCTTTATAAGGGTTAGAGTTATTTTTTTGGTTATCGAACTCAAAATCTTTTATATAGGGTTAAATAAATAAATTCTGGCTGCCCACAGCCACCACTAGGGGGAGATTACTGCAAACAGACTTGATGATTGAATTTAATAGTAAAACAGTATGCAGTCAACTCCTAAGCTCCCCCTAGTGTTGGCTACAGGGAAACAGAATTGTTTCATTTAAAGGGTAACTCTAATTTTATAAGACTTTTGACATGTCACAGTGACATGTCAGAAGTTTTTATTGATGGGGGTCCGGGTGCTGAGACCCCCACGATCGCTGAAACAATGAGGCAGAAGCACTCAACCAAGCGCTGTGCCCCCTTCGGCTGTAATGATATAACTTCAGCTCACCTCGGCTCTCCTCGAAGAGGCGGGGGTTAGCTGAAGACTGGCTCATAAAAATCTATGAGCCTGTCTTCAGCCAACCCTGTCTTTCCGGAAAGAGCCGAAAGGAGCCAAAGTTATGCCAGCTGAAAGGGCACAACACTGGTCTGAAAGCTTCTGCCCCTTTATTTAGGCGATCAGTGGGTGTCTCAGCACCTGGACCCCTACCGATCAAAACTTCTGACATGTCACCATCACAGAGGGGTAGTCTGTAATATTTTATAACTATTCTCATTCATGTACCATTCGGGGTCCGTTGGAAGCTGTTAACACCCTCCATAGACACTTTCATGGCTTCTATTAGTGGTTTCACTAAGGGTCTGTTACCCATCTATATTAACGTAGATTAGAAAATTCTGAATGCAATATTTTAAAAAATCTTAATTATTTATGGCAGACATGTGCTTCAAACATGATTTATTAGATGTCAATAGCTTCCTTTATTACATCAGTCTCAATATAGCAGAACACGTCTCTTCTCAGAAATCCCAACTAGGTCAACTCATCAGGACTTATTTTACCTCAGGGTAAATTTTCAGCTTTTAGTAATGGAATGGTTTTATATGATGGCACAGTTTTTAATAGTTTTGCTTATAAAACCTATGTCCAATGGGGCATGCCACAACTTTTTTTTATTTTTTATAACAGCCCTATTAGAGCTCGTACAACATTTGGGCATAATATGGCCGTGTGCATGAGCAGTAGGATACAAAAACTACACTGGGGTAGCCATATTGGTAGATGATCCATCAGCATCTCCATTGGTCAAAGTCCATGGAAAAATTACAAATCTATCTCAGATTTCTTTAATTTCTCTCCTGAACCCAGTATAACATTACAAGGAGCATAAAAGAAGTCAATTGCTAAACCAGAGATTAAAGTAGCCAGCGAAATGCCTGTGTAAAAAATCTTCACTTTGGTCAAAACTGCTACCCACATGGAAAAATAAGATCACAAAATAGAGATCTTCAAACCTCTTGGAAAAACCTTGGGTGTAGTTACAACAGCTCATCAAAAATATGAATTCTACCCTACATACATTTCTAGATTTACTTCCAATAAGACTTTGATCAATTATCTATATTAGGCCAGTAGATAACAGAAAGTAAAGTTATAGTTTTCTTCCAATGACATACAATTGTGTAAGTCTGTGAGAATTCAGCATCATCTTTACATATTTATGAAAGATCTCAACAAAATGACAACATTGGCATATAAATGGCAGACAAAATGTTATGCTAATAAATGTTATAATAATAACATAGGCTGTGATAACAGTATTCAGTAACCTCAATGCCAAGTAGCATCTTAAAGGCTAAAATTGTTTTTATAGAATTGCCCTCAGACTGTATGTATCACTTGTGAATATAGGGCATGGTATTGTAAAAGACATATGAGAGTTGAATATAAAACAAATGGACTTGTTCAGCTTGGAAGAAAAAAAAGACACCTTAAAATGTATTTATAATATTATGTATAGATACTTCTAGGGCATTGAACCTGTGCCTACTGGTTTCCAGTTGCTGAACTTTTCTACCAGGGCATCTATTAGATTTCTTGTTCTTCTCCTTTTTTTTTGTCCCTTCATTTTCTCTCATTATTGCTCTCATTTTGTTATTGACCCCCCACACCTGCATTTTTTTCTTAGCAGGACGAGACTGCTGGAGCTTAAAGGAATAGTGTCATCAAAAAAAAAATTTTTATATCAGTTTGATGTTAGTGTTTTATAAAAAACTTTTGTATTTATTTGTGTGTTACTTTTTTTTATTTTTTAACTTTTTCTTCACTATGGGGCTGCCATTTTTTTTTCCATTTCTGTATGTGTCGATTAACGACACATACAGACATGGAATACGGCAGTTTACAGTCCCATAGTGAATGCGAACGGGGCCCGTTCCATCCACTATGGTGTACGCCGTCTGTGTGGGAACGGCGCATGTGCCGCTCCCACACAGTCCAAGTTGAACTGAGCGCCGTCCGACGACATTTTCCTGTAGACCGGAAGTCGCGGCCGGACAGTAAGATTACTACTTCCGGTCGCGGCTTCCGGACTTGTGCACTTGGAGCAGCGGCAGCAGACGGAGCGGACGGACCGGAGGGAGCGGCGGCGACAGGAGCAGGTAAGTGATTTCTATGTATGTTTGTGTTTCAGTGTGTTTACTACTGTATGTTAACCTTCTACACTGTGTGTTAGCTCAAAAAATGGTGACACACAGTGTAGGAGGTTAGACCGTTCAATCCCCTCGTTTCTCCCGACACTAGCCAGGATAAAGGAGGGGGGGATTCTGAGAGCTCACTAGAGCGAGGGATTTTTTCCCAATTTTGCAGCATAAAGCAATGTGAAAAAAATAAAAAAAATTAGAACAATGTTTAATCACCTACACACTAATTGTTTAACTAAAAAAAATAAATACATTTTTTGCTAGCAACCCCTGAGGACGCTGCATTCGTAGCGAAACATGTCGCGGGGGCTCTCCTTTCAATTTTAATACATGCTGGCTCTTAGGGCTTAATAATTTAACAATTTAACTGATCAGGAGTCAACTGGTGCTATCCACGCTCTCCAGACTCTGCCGATCTATAAGATATAGACGGCAAATACATGTGTATACTGACACAACCACTAACGGTTGCTGACCCGATCCCAGCATTGAGAATTTTAACCATTTATGTTGGTTTGTCTGTTTGTCTGTGTGTCTATTTGCTGAACTAGCATAATAAAGATTACCTATTATAATTTAACAATTCCTATGGTAACTGGGAAATAGGGCTTCTTTGCCTTTGGCATCTATATAAGGAGATCGGCGCTGTAATGTAGGTGACAGTAATGCTTTTTATTTAAAAAAACGATCTGTTTTCACCACATTATTAGCGATTTTAGATTTATGCTAATGAGTTGCTTAATGCCCAAGTGGGCGTATTTTTACTTTAGACCAAGTGGGCGTTCTACAGAGGAGTGTATAACGCTGACCAATCAGTGACCAATCAGCCGTCATGCACTCCCCTCCATTCATTTACTCAGCGCTAAGATATTAACGATACTGAAGTGTTTAGACAGTGAATAGACATTCCACGGGATGTCTATCCACAATCTCTGCACTTCGTTACTCTGTCTGTGGTAGTTACAGCAGAGCAAAGCGTAATCCCGCGAGATTACGCAGTAAATGACAGGTTAAAGCGAGATTACGCTTTGCTCTGCTGTAACTACCATAGAAACAGTAACGAAGTGCAGATTGTGAATAGACATCCCGTGGAATGTCTATTCACTGTCTAAACACTTCAGTATTGTTAATGTGTTAGTATAAGACAGCACATAAGGATCTAGCAGGATCCCTATGTGCTGACTAAATGAATGGAGAGGAGTGCATGATGCTGATTGGTCAGCGTCATACACTCCCCTGCACAACGCCCACTTGGTCTAAAGAAAAAAAAAAAAGCCCACTTGGGCATTAAGCATCTCATTAGCATAAATCTAAAATCGCTAATAAAGTGGTGAAAACAGATCGTTTTTTTAAATAAAAAGCATTGCTGTCACCTACATTATAGCGCCGATCTCCTTATATAGGAGATAGGCCACTTATAATGTGGTGACAGAGCCTCTTTAAGAAAGGTGTGATCTATTCACACAATGCTCCCAGTCTGAGGAAGACAGGCATTGCCAGCCTGTGGGAGTCAGAAGTTCAGGTAAGAGCATATGTTTGTTGTGAGGTGTTGGGCAGAAGGCCTTTTACCCTGATAGCTAGGGAAGCTATATGTTTAGTTAGAGGCTGGATGGCCTAGGGTTTATTTTGAACAGTTTTTTAAAACCGCCTTTAATGTATGAAGACAATAAAGCAGGTTGCGGCCAGTTTTAAACCGAATCCGCTGTGTGGGAGTGAAAATTCTTAAGTGTGCCAACCATCTTACCCTGGAGATGGCGATCCTGTGATCTAACTTACCCCAAGTTGTCACAGTTCCTAAATCTTAAGAAGCTCCTATATCCTAAGACTTGTCCATGGTTTACCATGTTATTGGTCTTTACCTTGCATGTCTACTTTGGCCACAATTTTCTGTAGTGACCTTCTGCTCTCGCGCTGGTTATGAACATGTCCAAACTGGTTCAGCAGTATGGTTCAGTAATATTCATGGCTTTTTTCTCAGACTCTTTGTTTTATTCCTGGCTATGATTCCTGATTCTTAAAGTGTAGCTAAATGTTTGACAAACTTCTGATATGTCATAGTGACGTCAGAAGTTTGGATTGGTGGGGGTCCGAGCACTGAGACCCCCACCAATTGCTAGAACGGAGCAGCTAAAGCGCTCGTGTGAGCGCTCAGCCGCTTCGTCTCTGTTCGGCTTTTTCCTGAAAGCCAATGTATCGGAGTACGGGCTCATAGACTTTCTATTGAGTCCATACACCGATACATTTATTTTCGGAAAAAGCCGAACAGACACGAAGCGGCTGAGCACCCACACGAGCACTTCAGCTGCTTCATTCTAGCGATTGGTGGGGGTCTCAGTGTTCGGACCCCCACCAATCCAAACTTCTGACATATGACATGTCAGAAGTTTGTCAAACGTTTAGCTACACTTTAATCTTTTTACATCATCATTTAGCTGTTGCCAACCAAGACTTATATATGCTATAAATAGACTTATATATACACTATAAATGCTCCCCATTGCTGTAGGTCACTAGCATTAACCCCTTATTGTTTGTGGAATCACGTATGACGAGAGCTTGCTCCAAATATTATTTTGAATTTCATCACCCATGTGATGCTGGTGAGGTCAACAGATTCCCTGTCCGAAGATTTCCAGGCTTTCCTGCTTAATTTTTGGTGACCAACCTAAGATCATTAGATAGGTTCAATATAAAGATTTGGCATATGAACTTTTTATTGTCTAAAACTGTACAACAAATTTGGTGACATAATTTATACGTGGAGGTTCTTCACACCAAGAGTGGTTAAAGAGGACACTGTTTTTCAATAGATGAACTTTACATCAAACTTTACACCATTTACAAATTTCAAGGATAAAGCTTTGTATTTTGGCATGGAAGAATTGATCTTTCAAATTAAATATTGATCCATGCTCTCACAAGGCTTGTCAAAAAGCGCCCCTCATTGCAAATTTGCTATCGACACAAAAATTACAGCAAAGCTACTCCCTGCCAGCAATGTGTAATGGCAGGAAGGAGGTGAAGGGAAAGTGAGCCCTAATCTACCCACCGCCCTGTCCCTGCCTACTTGCAACGACCCGCCCTAGGCGACGAGGTACAACTGGGTGGCGGTCCCTACGCTGGCTAAGTGCACAGGAAGACAAACAGGGAACACGCAAGGGAAGGGGCAGTAGCCACGGAACGCCACGAGGAAACGGGGCGGCGAACGAACAGTCAGGACCAGGACGAAGTGAGTACACCCGAGCGGACACGGAGACAGAAGCAAGCCAGGGCAAGCAAGCAGGTCAAGCAGAACTGCAGCAAGGCAGAAGCACGGCAGAAGCAGGCTGGAGCAAGCAGCAGTGGGGCCAGGAATCCAAAAGAATTACAAGCACTGAGGGAGAGCACAGGGCAGGTAATAAAGGGCAGGGGGCGGAGCTAACTCCGAGAGACCAGGCCGCGATAGGCTCTCCCACTCCTGAGCCTGCCACCCTGGTTGGTGGGAGAAGGTGTCAGTCGAACAGGTCTGGCCTCAGGTGTGGATTGATTAATCCCAGGAGTGTAGCTAGATGAAGTACCTGGCAGATCCCTAACAGTACTCCCCCTTTTATGAGGGGCCACCGGACCCTTACTAAGGGGACCCGGTTTAGTGGGGAAGAGGAGGTGGAACCTCCTGATCAATACCCCAGCGTGAACATCACGGGCAGGTACCCAAGTCCTCTCCTCCGGCCCGTATCCTCTCCAATGGACCAGGTACTGGAGGGAGCCCTGGACCATCCTACTGTCCATAATCTTGGCCACCTCGAATTCCACCCCCTCAGGGGTGAGAACGGGAACAGGAGGTATCCTCGAGGGGGACCAGGACGGGGAGCAGCGTTTAAGGAGGGAGGCATGGAAGACGTCATGTATGCGAAAGGATGGGGGGAGCTCCAGACGGAAGGATACAGGGTTGAGGACTTCAATGATCTTATAAGGTCCAATAAATCGGGGAGCAAACTTCCTGGACGGGACCTTAAGGCGCAAGTTCCTGGACGACAACCAGACCAAATCCCCGACGACAAACCGGGGGTTAGCAGAACGTCTACTATCCGCCTGAATCTTTTGTGCGCTCTGGGACGCCTCTAGGTTCTTCTGAACCTGGGCCCAGACAGTGCACAGTTCCCGATGAACCTCCTCTACCTCAGGATTATTGGAACAACCAGGGGAGACGGAGGAGAACCTAGGGTTAAACCCGAAATTACAGAAAAACGGGGAGACCCCTGACGAGTTACTGACCCGGTTATTCAGGGAAAATTCAGCAAGGGGAAGGAATGAGACCCAATAGAATTGACAGTCAGAGATGAAACACCTTAAATATTGTTCCAGGGATTGGTTGGTCCTTTCCGTTTGGCCATTGGTTTCGGGATGGAAGGCGGAGGAGAAGGACAGATCAATCTCCAACTTTTTACAAAAAGCTCTCCAAAATAAGGAAACAAATTGTACCCCTCTGTCAGAAACGATATTGACTGGGGCCCCATGGAGACGCAGGATGTGTTTCACAAACAAAGAAGCTAACGTCTTGGCGTTAGGTAGCTTCTTAAGGGGCACAAAGTGGCACATCTTGCTGAAGCGGTCGACTACCACCCACACCACCGACTTGCCCTGAGATGGAGGCAAATCGGTGATAAAATCCATGGAGATATGGGTCCAAGGTCTCTGGGGAATGGGCAAGGACGTAGTAGGCCCGCAGGTCGGGACCTAGGGGTTTTGGACCTAGCGCAAACCTCACAAGCGGCGACGTAAGCCCTAACATCTTTAGGCAACCCAGGCCACCAATAGTTTCTGGTAATGAGGTGTTTGGTGCCCAAGATGCCAGGATGACCGGATAGAGCGGAGTCATGGTTTTCCCTGAGTACCCTCAGCCGGTATTGCAGGGGAACAAACAGTTTGTCCCCAGGGACGTTCCCGGGAGCTGCACCCTGATCAGCCGCGATATCAGAAGCTAAATCAGAATCCGTGGCAGAGACGATTATACCAGGGGGTAAAATACAAGCGGGATCCTTCTCGGAAGGAGGATTGGCCATGAAACTACGTGACAGAGCGTCAGCCTTAATATTCTTGGACCCAGCCCTATAGGTAACCAAGAAATTAAATCTGGTAAAGAATAGTGCCCACCGAGCTTGTCTAGGATTAAGCCTCCGGGCCGATTCTAGGAAAACCAGATTCTTGTGATCCGTAAGGACCGTTACCTGGTGTCTGGCCCCCTCCAGGAAGTGCCGCCACTCCTCAAAAGCCCATTTAATGGCTAGAAGTTCGCGGTTGCCAATATCATAGTTACTCTCCGTGGGCGAAAACTTCCTAGAGAAGTAAGCACAGGGGCGGAGATGGGTGAGGGAGCTGGTACCCTGGGACAGGACGGCCCCCACTCCCACCTCGGAAGCGTCAACCTCCACAATAAATGGCTCCTCTTGGTTGGGCTGAATCAGCACGGGGGCCGAGATAAAGCACTTCTTGAGAGTCTCAAAGGCCTGGACGGCCTCAGGGGGCCAATGGAGGACATCGGCACCCTTGCGGGTAAGGTCCGTAAGAGGCTTAGCGACGACCGAGAAGTTGGCAATAAATCTCCTGTAATAGTTGGCGAACCCTAAAAAACACTGTAACGCCTTAAGGGAGGCAGGTTGGACCCATTCCGCCACAGCTTGAACCTTGGCAGGGTCCATGCGGAATTCATGAGGAGTGAGGATTTGCCCTAAAAATGGTATCTCCTGTACCCCAAAGACACATTTTTCAGTCTTAGCAAACAGATTATTCTCCCGAAGGACCTGGAGCACCTTCCTGACATGCTCCACGTGGGAGGACCAGTCCTTGGAAAACACCAGTATGTCATCAAGGTACACAACAAGAAAATTACCCAGGTACTCTCTCAGGATTTCATTAATAAAATTCTGGAAGACAGCAGGGGCATTACACAACCCAAAGGGCATGACCAGGTATTCGAAATGACCCTCGGGTGTGTTGAACGCAGTTTTCCACTCATCCCCCTCTTTGATGCGGATAAGGTTATATGCCCCCCGTAGATCGAACTTAGAAAACCATTGGGCTCCCTGAACCTGATTAAAAAGATCCGGAATCAAAGGAAGTGGGTACTGGTTCCTTACGGTGACCTTATTCAGGTTACGATAATCAATGCACGGCCTAAGACCACCGTCCTTCTTCCCCACGAAGAAGAAGCCAGCACCTACAGGAGAAGTCGAGGGGCGAATGAAACCCTTGGCCAGGCATTCTTGGATATACACCCTCATCGCTTCACGTTCAGGACATGAAAGATTAAATATCCTACCCTTAGGAAGCTTGGCACCAGGCACCAAATCGATAGCGCAATCGTAATCTCTATGGGGGGGCAACACCTCGGAGGCCTCCTTAGAAAACACATCGGCGAAGTCCTGAACAAACTCAGGAAGTGTGTTTACCTCCTCCCGGGGAGAAATAGAGTTAACAGAAAGACATGACATCAGACATTCATTACCCCATTTGGTGAGATCCCCAGTATTCCAATCAAATGTGGGATTATGCAACTGCAACCAGGGAAGGCCTAAAACCAGATCAGACGATAATCCCTGCATCACCAGTACAGAGCACTGCTCCAAATGCATGGAGCCAACCAGGAGTTCAAAAACAGGAGTATGCTGAGTAAAATAACCATTAGCAAGGGGTGTTGAGTCGATTCCTACTACAGGGATAGGATAAGGTAAATCAATACAAGGCATCTTTAGAGACATAGCAAATTCCACAGACATGATATTAGCAGATGAGCCAGAATCCACGAAAGCACTGCCCGTGGCAGACCGGCCAGCAAACGAGACCTGAAAGGGAAGCAAAATTTTATTGCGTTTCACATTAACGGGAAATACCTGTGCGCCCAAGTGACCTCCCCGATGATCACTTAGGCGCGGAAGTTTTCCGGCTTCTTATTCTTGCGCCTGGGACAGGTGTTCAGTAGATGCTTGTCGTCCCCACAGTAGAAGCAGAGACCATTCATTCTGCGAAACTCCCTACGTTGTCGAGGGGACATGGAGGCCCCGAGTTGCATAGGTACCTCCGAGTCCTCCGTGGAGGGGCGAGGAGACGGGACCTCGGGGGGAATCGCAGAAAAGTCAGAGGGGAGCACACTGAAGCGTTCTAGCTGACGTTCCCTGAGACGTCGGTCAAGTCGTACTGCTAGGGCCATAACCTGGTCAAGGGAGTCAGGCGAGGGGTAGCTAACCAGCAGATCCTTCAGGGCGTCAGATAATCCTAACCTAAACTGGCACCTTAGGGCCGGATCGTTCCACTGAGAAGCTACGCACCACTTCCTAAAATCAGAACAGTATTCCTCAACCGGTCTTCTACCCTGACATAAGGTCACCAGCTGACTCTCGGCTAAAGCAGTCCTGTCAGTCTCGTCGTAAATGAGTCCGAGGGCAGAGAAAAAACGATCAACAGAGGAAAGTTCAGGGGCGTCAGGAGCCAAGGAGAAGGCCCACTCTTGGGGCCCTTCCTGGAGTCGGGATATGATGATACCCACCCGCTGGTTCTCGGAACCTGAGGAGTGGGGCTTTAGGCGGAAATACAGTCTGCAACTCTCCCGGAAGGAGAGAAACGTCTTACGGTCCCCTGAAAACCGGTCAGGTAACTTGAGGTCGGGTTCTAGAGGTGAGGTGAGGGGTACTACTAAAGCAGCGTCACCCTGATTGACCCTTTGGGCCAGGGCCTGGACCTGTAGGGAGAGGCCCTGCATCTGCTGGGTCAGGGTCTCAAGGGGGTCCATGATAGCGTCAGCGTAGGAGAAATGGTAGACTAGGTAGGGGCTTGTAATTATGTAATGGCAGGAAGGAGGTGAAGGGAAAGTGAGCCCTAATCTACCCACCGCCCTGTCCCTGCCTACTTGCAACGACCCGCCCTAGGCGACGAGGTACAACTGGGTGGCGGTCCCTACGCTGGCTAAGTGCACAGGAAGACAAACAGGGAACACGCAAGGGAAGGGGCAGTAGCCACGGAACGCCACGAGGAAACGGGGCGGCGAACGAACAGTCAGGACCAGGACGAAGTGAGTACACCCGAGCGGACACGGAGACAGAAGCAAGCCAGGGCAAGCAAGCAGGTCAAGCAGAACTGCAGCAAGGCAGAAGCACGGCAGAAGCAGGCTGGAGCAAGCAGCAGTGGGGCCAGGAATCCAAAAGAATTACAAGCACTGAGGGAGAGCACAGGGCAGGTAATAAAGGGCAGGGGGCGGAGCTAACTCCGAGAGACCAGGCCGCGATAGGCTCTCCCACTCCTGAGCCTGCCACCCTGGTTGGTGGGAGAAGGTGTCAGTCGAACAGGTCTGGCCTCAGGTGTGGATTGATTAATCCCAGGAGTGTAGCTAGATGAAGTACCTGGCAGATCCCTAACACAATGAGGATCATAATGATGGGCCTTAATGATGGTCTGATCTCCACCTGTGACAACCATTTATGGGAGCCATTTGCAATGCCCATAGTAGTTGACGTTAGTTGTAAAATTTACTATAGGGCCCCGTAGCAAAACATGGAATGGGGCCACACTGCATTAGGACATGAAAGGTTTGTGATTATTTTGGTCTCTGCTCTGTCCCCTGTGTTTTTCTTCTTTTCCTTGGTTTCCCCGTGACTTGCATTCATTTCTGTACTCTCGCCTCCCATTATGCACCCGCCTTTGACTGAAGATGAGCCCCTGGGGGCGTGGCTTAGGCATGGCGGTGTGAGGACGCGTCTTACTGCAGCTCCGGACTCACCCCGCCGAAAATCGCCCGACAGGGCAAACTTACCAGCCGCCTGACTCAGCATGACCAGGGGGAAACATCATCGGCACCTCCCGGACACCTCTGGCACCCCGTCTATCGGCCGGTTTCTCCGGTCAGCGCAGGAAGGCACTCCACAGCGGTCCTCCTCGTCCCCTCCTGTAGGCCACATCCAGCCTCCGTCGTCGGCGCGTGGGCACACCCCGCCTTCCTCCCCCTCCGGCCAGCTACAGACCGGCACCTGCACCAGAGGCCCTGGAGGAGAGATGCAGATGGCAGACAGAGGTCAGTGTCAATCACAGGGCCACCTCCACCGGCCCCGACAGAGGTAATCCCTCCATATCCAGCCCCAGCATGTTCCAGGACGCGGGGCCTCTAACCTGACACCGATGGACAGGGTGCATGAGGCGCCGCTAACACCACCCGTACAGAGGCCGGCAACCGTGCCAGATAGCCAGCAGAGCCAGGGACTGCCGGTCATTTTCCGGGAGACCCCCTCCCCCACCCCGCCAGTGCACTCAGGGGATCATCACGCAGGCCTGTCCTCGGGCCCCCCGCTCTCAATGGAACGGACCCTGGCAGAACTTTGGGAGATGGTCAGGGTATTGCCCACAAAAACTGACTTGGACCTCCGCCTCGCCGGGCTAGAGGAGAAACATGACAGGGCCATTGGTGAGGTCACACAAGATGTGCGTGCCCTGGCCGCACGGGTAGACACATTAGAGCGCCAGAATTCAGTGTCTTCTCTGGACATATCGGTCCTCTCCCAGTCCTTGGCTACCCAAGCTACGCAACTCCGAGACCTCTCCCTACATTTGGATGATGTCGAGAATAGGGGGCGGCGTAATAACCTGAAACTGAGGGGTTTGCCCGAGTCTGTACCCCCCGATGGACTTTACGATGCATTTTCAACAAGCTCCTGGAGCGCCCGCGGGATATGCCCATAGAGATGGACAGAGTTCACAGACTGGCAGGCCCTCGGAATGGAGACGGCAACCGACCCAGGGATGTTATATGTAGAGTACATTTCTACAAGCAGACAGAGGAGATTGCCCGAAGAGCCTGGGAAAAGGGGGCTGTCCCTTACAACAGTACCGACATCACAGTCCTGCCAGATGTATCCAGATTGACACTCTCCATGTGCAGAATTGTCCGC
Organism: Rhinoderma darwinii; assembly: GCF_050947455.1. Lineage (NCBI taxonomy): Eukaryota > Metazoa > Chordata > Amphibia > Anura > Rhinodermatidae > Rhinoderma > Rhinoderma darwinii. Next base: position 102,019,112 of record NC_134695.1, read on the forward strand.
CCGTTATTGGAAGCGACAAAGGCAGCAGGCGCAACATACAGGTGGGGACACCCTTTCCACATCATCCTCTGCAAGCAGGGAATGTCATTTGAGGTCCGCTCCCCGGACGACCTGGAGGAGGCATTCCGGTTCTTGGAGATCCCACTGGTCCGGTTACCAGACTGGACCGAACCGCCGGCTCCATTCGCTCCCAGAGGAGGCCCATATCCGGATTACGTGTCCCATCTTCCGAACCGAACAGGAGCGGAGCCACACGAACTCCAACTCTTGGAGCGTCAACTTCCACGCAGAGATCGCGGCTCAGGGCCCGCTGACCCTCATCCTCCTGGACGACGTTCACCGCGGAGGGACTGAATGTTCTTCGGTACATCTATGTGGACTTTTTCCTGTACTCCTTCTCACCTTTTTTTTCCCATAGGGTTCTTGGAGGATAGTCAAGAACACATTGCTGGTACTGCCATATAGCCAGTTGAATTACTGCGGGTCTGGGGGGAGGGAAGGTTCTTGCCTGTTGGGGGATGTTTTAACTGTTATAACTGTTTCACCTGCCTAATCAGTGTCACCATGTAGGGGAAGGTGGGTTCTGGAATTGTTAACTGTTGATAGGGTGAGTCCGGGGCTTCAATGCACTTAAGTTTAATTGAAATACCTAGTTGACACTTGAATTGCTGACACGCTGTTACTGCACTACTGTCTTTCCTCGTTCCCTATTAGGGTTCCGTGTAGGTGTGTCGTGTTTGAAGGCCTTCTGCGGGCGACACAGCTCACGTTGAGTAGTTGAGAGGTATTGTGCTCCGACTTTAGAGAACTTGCTCTTGATACATTCGGTTCAGCTGCTCCTGTGTAGGAGCTCGTTCTTTTTCTTCTTTCTCTTTTTCTTTTCCTTATCCCCTTCTTCCCCTCCTTCCCCTTCTGTCCATCCCTAAAAACTCTGCTACCATGTCTGACATTACCGTTGTCTCCCTAAATGCGCAGGGTTTGAATGTTCCGGAAAAGAGGTCCTCCATTCTCCGTCTTCTGTGGAAAAGAAAAGCGCACGTGGCCTTTCTGCAGAAAACTCACTTCCGGGCAGACTGCATCCCAAAGCTTACAGATGCTAACTACCCCGATGGGTATCATAGATGAAGCGGGACGGTACCTTTTCGTGAAGGGTAAGTTGGATAATGCACTGTACACACTGGCCTCATACTATCTCCCTAACTCTGGTCAGGTGGCCTACTTGGACAGAGTGTTGATGGCGCTGGATGGCTTTCTGGAAGGCACCCTAATACTGGGGGGGATTTAAATGTCACACTAGACCCCGTCTTAGACACCTCGCGAGGGCACTCCTCTCTACCCAGGGCAGCGCATTGTCGTATACGACGATTGCTGCATGAACACCAACTTGTTGACGCGTGGCGGGTATTGCATCCCTCAGTCAAGGACTACACGTATTACTCGGCACCACACAATTCCTACTCTAGGTTAGATTACTTTTTCCTGCGTCATGCACATCTCTCTAGCCTTACATCATCCTCAATAGATGACATAACGATATCTGACCATGTCCTTATTACTCTCACCTTAGCCCGCCCTACGGCACACCCTCATTTTCGGCAGTGGCGACTGAATGAGTCGCTCCTGCAGGACCCGACAGTGGTCTCCGAGGTACGCAGGGACCTGGTGGAGTACTTTGACAAAAACAACACACCAGGGATGGATCCTTTTTGTATTTGGGAGGCTCACAAATGCGTGGTGTGCGGGTCCCTTATACGAATTGGAGCCAAACTTAAGAAGGAGCGGACAGCTCACCTCAGAGACTTACTGTCCCGAATACATGGACTGGAACAGTCCCGTAAGGTATCGCAGGACCGGGTATTAGGAGCAGAACTGGGACAATTGAGGGAGCAGGTACGTTCACTCTGTCTTGCCAAGGCAAAGGCCACCCTAGTTAAATGTAGACGGCACTTTTACGAATTCAATAATAAACCCAGTAGGACCTTGGCCCGTGCCCTCCGGAAAACCCACTTGCGTACATACGTCCCACATATCTTCCTCACGGCCCCTAAAATTTCCTTGCCCAACCTGATGGCGGAGCTGAGTAGATACTCGAGATGATCCAACTTCAAAATAAACTACCAGAAGTCAGAGACTCTGAACATCTCGTTACCACAGACTTTAGTCACTGACCTGTCGGAGTCCTTTTCGTTCAAGTGGGCAAGGGACTCACTTAAATACCTGGGAGTCCGACTTCCCAGTGATCTATCTCGCCTTTATACGGTGAACTTTCCCTCACTTCTTCTTGGACATTGGGCACTTTCACATGGTTTGGCAGGCGTGCGATTATTAAAATGAACATTTTACCACGGATACTGTATCTCCTACAGGCCCTACCGATACATATCCCGCGCCCATTCTTTCAATCCCTGCTGTCCCATGTGCACAAATTCATATGTGCAGGGAAACCGGCGCATATCGCCCGGTCCTTGCTTTTTCGTGTAAAGAGGGAGGGGGGCATTGATCTACCGGACTTTGTCTCCTACCATTACGCCTCCCACTTGGCATGAATTTTAGACTGGTTCCGACACGTCGGGATAAAAGAATGGGTATCTATGGAACAGGCTTTTATGACGGTCCCCTTACAGGCACTACCTTGGTTGGGTAGACATGTTCCCCTGGCCGCACGGACACACCCGACAATAGGTCCCACCCTTGTAGTTGCGGCACGGGTGTTTTCTCGGGCGGAGTTGTCTCCGTCCCCCTCCCCGCTATTTCCGATCTTAGGCAGTCCTGCTTTTCCACCGGGACTGGATAGTGGCACATTCCAAGTATGGTTGAGGGCGGGTAAGGGACAGGCAGTACATTTTCTGCAGGATGGGAGGTGGATGTCGAGCGCTCAACTAAGGTCTTTGTCGGATCCAGTCCCTTTCTCGGCATGGCAGGTTACCCAGTTGCGACATTTCCTGGTGTCATTAGAACATCCTGGGGCGCAACTACGAGGCTGCTCCGCGATTGAACTATGTACAGGTACGGGCCCGATCCGTCACTCGTCGTCCAGACTCTATACGCTCTTGATCTCACCCTCCAATTTGCCTCCACCCCCTTACCTGCTTAGCTGGGAGAGGGACTTGGGCGAGACATTCACCCCTGAACAAAAGGACCGCCTATTCACCATGACGCATAAGTCCTTTTTTGTCAGTAGATTTCAGGAGGCAGGGTTCAAATTCTGTCTCGTTGGTATAGGGTGCCTTCCAGATTGCATGCAATGATCCCGGCGGCCTCGCCATTATGCTGGAGATGTGGTGACCATGTGGGTACAATCATGCATATTTTCTGGGACTGCCCACTCCTGACTGGGTTCTGGTCCGAGGTGTGGCGCATTTCCTCAAAGTTTACGGATTTCACCCTCCCGAGATCCCCGGGCCTCTTCCTGCTCCATTTTTGTGAGGTACCTCTGTCTTCGTATAGACGCTCGGTAGTTCGCCACCTTGTGAACGCGGCTAGGGCGTTTGTTCCTGCACTGTGGAGACAGTCCTGTCCCCCGACAGTGGGCATGTGGTTTGGCAAGATTCAGGAGATCATGAGAATGGAGGATCTCACGGCATCAATGAAGGGGACCCATGCCTCCTTCTTAAAAACTTGGCGTGAATGGATCCGATTTCAAACAACTGTGGAATATAAGACCATCATGGCCTCGTGAATTCACACCTAGACCCGGTGTGTCAGGTTAGCTCCTCCTCCCCTTTTTTCCTTTCCGTTTTTCTTCTCCCTCTTACGGTCTCTGCTTCTCTTTCCTCCTCTTACTGTTCTCATGCTTGCTTCTGGAATTTCATGCACGGCTGCGGGTTCAGGGTGCATATCAGATATTCCATAAATATCTATTTCCAGCAACATGGTACTTTCAGGCGACACCTTACACTTATGTGATGCTGATAGCTGGCCTGTGGCCTTTTGAATGTTTTGCACTGCCATTTTCGAACTGTGTTATGTATATTTTGAATACTTGGTGATACAAAATAACAAAATGAAAATAAAAGAATAAAAAAAAAAAAAGAAGATGGTCCCCTTTGTTTCTGGGCCTCAAAGCAGCTGCTCCACCTGGTACCCTAGAAGTTACGCCAATGCTTATGCTTAGTCATAGACCCTGAATTGTCATGTTGAGCTGCATTTCCCTACACCCTCATTCATGCTTCTCTGTCAGTGTATCGAAATCTAGAATCTAGATAGATAGATAGATAGATAGATAGATAGATAGATAGATAGATAGATAGATAGATACACTGCCATTTAGTAGGACCTCCTAGAATAGCTGTTTAATTCTGTACTGTGTACTTTAAATGGTACTTTTACTTTTTATATGACCATTGTAAACATTTCCAATGGTCTGGTACTTCGGATGGAACTGGCAGACAACCAAAATAATCCTGTTATCCCACTACGAGGATATGTTTGAGTCTATTAAAGGCTGCCTAAGATAACATCACAGCTGTTCTATGTGTGGAAAAAAGAGAACCTACATATCTTTCTCTAGAATAAGAGAGATCAGCTGTTCTCACAGTATGAACCTCACAGTTAACCAACACACAGATACGGCTATATAAGAACCCTTTTGCACAGGCAGATTCCTGCACAGTGATGAGCGCCGATTGACGATAATGAAACGTCGATCGGCACTTGTTTACTCCATTTACGTGGAGCAATGATTGTGGCTATAATGGGGACAAACGATTGTTAATGTGATTGTTCGTCCCCATACATTTTGCATCTTGTCGGCAGCACATCCCCTGTTTACACGAGGAAATGTGCTGCCAACAAACGATCATTTTTATGGCAGCATAAAAAAATAAGAGCAGCCGTCAAACCAGCGATTGCTCATTTTTTGGCCGATCGCTGCCACGTTTACATGGGCCAATGATCGGGAACAATAGTTTGCATGAGCACTTGTTCGCCCAATCATCGGCCCACGTAAAAGTCTCTTTAAACCCATTACAGAAAATAAAATGGTGTTGACCTTACATCTATATAAAGGAAATTAAAGATGTAAGAAATTTTCATTTTGAGCCCAACTTATCCCCATTAATAAAAAAAATATGTCCACCCTCACCATTTATTTCTCCAAATGAGCAACAACACATGGCTATCATCTGTCAAAATCCACTGGAGCACATTTACTTAGACTGGCGCCTCATACGCCAGTCTTAATCCAGGCTTGTGCCAAATTTATTAAGAGAAGCAGAGCTCTTAGTAAATTTGTCCTATATTTGGCCTTCCGTGCGCCAGAAATTAAATTCTACAGCGGATCGAAGCCAATTTCTGGCTTAATTATAATAAATTTATCAGGCTGATGGTGGCTAGAAACGCTCCTGCCTAATCAGCCCAATTTTGTCACCCCTTTTCAAAATTGTCGAGAGGAGTGAAAAGTAAGACATTTTAGTGCAAATACGACGCGTTCCAAAATGTGCAACTTTTCTACGCCAGAAAATTAGCGTAAATTGTTTAATAAATTCATTCCACCGTCTTTAAGCAGTCCAGGTAAAAGGCAGAGGCTGAGAAATATCTAAGGATGAAAGTACTGGTACATGCCCAAACTAACGACGTCTGACAGAGTCAATTGTCTTTAATGGGTTCCTTTGGGTTTCCGCCATGGTTTCTGCGGTGCATGCATAGGGGCCCAATCCGTACAATATGAAGAAAGGTACTATACACACCATTAGTAGTTATCCAAAGATTGATTTTAATGGTTTTGCCAGAATCACTGCAACGTTTCGTCATGTCCTTGACCTTCATCAAGCACTGTAATATCCTGGGTCCTGCGTAATGGCGCTTGTGGAATGGCAGCTGGCCGCTAATGGAGGCGCCTCATTAGTGGCCAGCCGCCATTCCATAAGCGCCATTACGCAGGACCCAGGATATTACAGTGCCTGATGAAGTTCAACAACATGACCGGAACGTTGCACTGATTCTGGCAAAACCATTAGAGGCAGCTATATATTACATTACCAGTGTACACATGACAGCTGCCTCCACTAGATTGCAGTATTATTACTTTCAGTCTGACTGTACGGATAAAAGCTGATAGTGATTGTGGATACTTCCTGTGACACAGCTTGTTATTTACGGCCCGCCCTGTCACTGTCGTTTTTGACAGGGAGGAAATTCCTGAAGCAATGACTGCATGATTCACTGCATTTTATGGCTCGAAATCATTGAAACTCATTAGTGATATTTTTACCCATGCAGTTTTACTTAGATTACAGTGTCAATAGTGCTAGCAAATTCCTCATCACTGTGCGAAGGCAAAAGTCCAAAGTCAGGCACACATATACGTCATATCTAAATATTTTACATGGCTTAAAAGAATAGCTTTACCATATCTAAACGGTTATCCAGTGGCATAAAATTGATAGCATATCCTCAGGATAAGTCATCAATATCTGATCGATTAGGGTCCAACTCTCGGCACCCTCACTGATCAGGTGTTTGTAGGGGCTGCGGTGTTGCAATGAACGCTGCTTCCGCTTCATGGAATGAAACGTCATCCCAGGAGGCCGGCCCTCTGATGTCATCCTGGCCGGCCTCTTGGGATGTTTCAGCCCTTGTGACCGCTGCTGCTGCGGTGACATGGGATGAATCGTCATCCCAGGAGGCCGGCCTGGAGGAAGAACACAGACTTCTAGTTAAGTATATGTTTTTGTTTTTATTGTGAGTTGCGTTTTTGCGGTGTAATCGCTGCGATTCCACCGCAGTAAACGCAACAACTGCTATTTGTTGTGGGTTTTACCACCCCATTAAATTCAATGGGAATAACCCGCAACAAATAAGCAGCACTTACGCAAATACAATTGACATGCTGCAGAATAAAACTCTGCACTGCATGTCAATTTCTGAGCGGTTCTTCCGCTCACTATTTACGCAGCGTGTGGATGAGATTTGTTTTATCTCATCCACTTTGCTGCTACTGTATTAGGGATTGTCCACACATAATGGAATTGCTGCAGAACATTTCTGCAGCAATTCTGTTGAAGGTAGCAAACTTTCCACTGCGGCAAAAAAGCACCATTTCCTGTGTTTTTGACTGCAGAAAATGGTGCGTATTTTGCTGCGTTTTTCTCAATGTTGAGAGATGGTGGCATCTCCTCTGAAAGACGCAGCAATTCAGTCCACTTTCCGCAGTAGGATTTGACATGCTGCGGTCCGAAGAATATGAACCGCAGGTCAATTTTTGCTCTGAATATTTACGCAGCATGTGGATGAGATTTGTTACATTTCACCCAATTTGCTGCAACTGTATCCTGCTGCTTATTTTCTGTCCGCAATTCCAGATGGAAAATACGCAGCAATTCCACTACGTGTGGACAAGCCCCTGTGCTGCAGATTTTCCGCAACGAATTCCGTTGTGGAAAATCCGTGGTTTTTACCCCAACTGACTGTAACACCCCCAACCGCTAACCACCATCCCCAATGCCGGTCCCTGGGAAAAAATTCTTGCATTAAACTGGTCCTTGGTGCAAAAAAGGTTTGGGACCGCTGCTTTAAAGTCATTCTTTATTAACCACTTAAAAGTAAACACTTAAGATCATCAATGTGTGATAGGTGGGGGTCTTACCACTGGGACCCCCACCAGTCAACAATACGAAGAAACCACAGTGCTCCAGTGTTTATTCAGGCGATGCGACTCGCCTGTATGTGCAGCTGTGCCAGGTATTGCAGTTCAACCCCTTATTTGAGTGAATCTGAACATACAGATGAGCTGTGCCCGGAGAAACAAAGACGCTTTTAAGGTTAAAAATTGGAAGCAGCTGCAGTGATCATCTGAATTCTATTGCTGGGAGAAGCCACGGCCAACCAGACATTTTGTGATGAGGTGCCGTCCATATAAAACACGGATGACTCAAGTCTTCTAGAGATGACTTCTAAACTCGTGACAGCAGTTTAAAAAAAACAGAGGTTAATTTCAATTTTTTTTCTAAGCATGACACCCCTTACAGTTTATCAGTGGTGTTATTTGTACTACTGATTGAGAAACAGGTTCTAGTTCTACTTTTCCGTGTTACTAATAGGATTTTATTTTTTTTTCAAAAAATGATATTGTATTGTATGTGACATTTACTCCTTGCTTCCTTATAAATCTAGTTGACATTATCTCCCTTTCTAACTTTCACACATAAAGCAAGTACAAAGGTTATGCTACTGTATTGCACAATATTAGACTATAAGCCCACAAGTGTACCTGGATGCCAATCCCTGGGTGGCGTAGTAGGAAATTGGGTGACATCTCAGGGACAGTGACACAGAGTAAAATAGCGTAGCGGGCTCAGACTTCACTGACACCATGCAGACTTGTCGGAAAAGGAGTTGCACAAAGCAGGGGATTTGCTATCATGTCGCGATATTGTATTGAATTTGTTTCATGACAGAGGAACAAATGCCAGTTTCCTGAGATTTGTTCCTGTTGTTGCGATTTCCTGTGTTCGATCCTTCTTTCGAATTGACTCCATTTGATCTGATTTATCCGTGTACTGACCTCTGCCCTGAACCTGACATTGTCTCCTAATACCGATTACTGGACCTGACATTGCCACCTGTTTTTGATCCAAGTGTTTGACCATAAACCGTTCCACTATTTGCAGCCTGACCATCTATTGGGAACAATCCTGGCGACTGTGACCTGGGAATCTTACCGGCAAAGTTCATACTGATCTGTCCACCTAACCTTTTCTTTAATTTGGTTTAAAGAGAACCTTTCACCTCCCCAAACACATGCAGCTGAGTGCAGCATGTTAGAGGAAAGGCTTCACAAACCCTGTCTCACGTAAAATTATTTTTCTTACTCTCTCCGTTATTTACATATCAGTGCCATTATATTTGGCGCCCGATATGTAAATAAGCCCCTGAACAGTCAATGGGGCGTTTCTAACTAACTAAAAGGCAAGGGGGCGTGATGTCTCCGCTCTGACACTGTCCAATCAGCTGCGGACAGTGTCAGGGCGGGCTAGCGCTGTGTTCTCTCCTGCGAGAACACACACAGACTTGGTGGTTGTGCTGCAGATAGCGTGGGCGCGCACGGCCATTCGCGCGCACATCGACGGATGTAAGTAGATATCCTCCTTGACTCCTTCTTCTCCTCGTCTCCTTCTTCTAATTCTCTCTGCTTCTCCTCCTCGTCTCTTCTCGTTCCGGGGCTGCGGGAGTGGTGACGTTGATGTGCGAGTGAACAGCCGTGTGCGCATGCGTGAGGGCGCGCGCACGCTATCTGCAGCACAAACACCAAGTCTGTGTGTGTTCTCGCGGGAGGGAACACAGCGCAAGCCGCCCTGACACTGTCCACAGCTGATTGGAAAGTGTCAGGGCGGAGACATCACGCCCCCTTGCCTTTTAGTTAGTTAGAAACGCCCCATTGACTGTTCAGGGGCTTATTTACATATCGTGTGCCAAATATAACTGCACCGATATGTAAATAACGGAGGGAGTTAGAAAAATTATTTTACGTGAGACAGGGTTTGTGAAGCCTTTCCTATAACATGCTGCGCTCAGCTGCACATGTTTGGGGAGGTGAAAGGTTCTCTTTAATATATCTTGCTTAAAGCTTGGACACCAAAAGGAACTGGGAAAGAAGTTCTTGAGTGTTTTTCATACCTACTGTACATCATGTGAATCATGGACTAATTTTAGAATATCAAGTCATACTGTTGATAATCCATCTTTGAAGAAGAGATCGACATTCCTTGGAGGATGACTAATTATTAAGTCATTTTCATATCCTTTCTTAAGTAGAGTCAGGAACTCTTTTGAATAAGTAGCCCCTACAAAATTGTCTTTAAGTAAAATTTTGCTGTTACACTTGTCTTTTTGTGTGGATTCAGAGAACATCCGGGATAAGGTGTCAGCTTTACCATTTTTTGATCCAGATCAATAAGCAATCACAAAATTTAATTGAGAAAATAATAAACTCCATCTTGCATGTCTGGAGGATAATCTTTTGGCATCAAGGATGAATTCCAGATTTCTATGATCAGTAAATACAGTTACAGTATTAGCAGTTCCCTTCAAAATATGTCTCCATTTAGAAAATGTTTTTTTTATGCAAGCAGTTGCAGTTCTTTATTTCCGATATTATAGTTATTTTCATATGTGGACACTTGAAGACAAAAATAAGCACAAAGACAAAACAACAATTTAACATTCTTTTTTTGTGAGTTGAGTGATTGGTGCTATGATCTTCGAGAAGTCTCAAAGTTAGCAAAACCAACAAATCTCTGAACTTCTTTTTCATTTTTTGGAGTTGGCCAATCAACAACAGCCTTGATTATACTAGGATGCATACTCCGACCTTCTGGAGATATATTGTACCCAAAAAATTAAATTGTAGTCTGTCCAAACTCACATTTCTCAAGTTTAATGTATAAGCAATGTTCTCGAAGTCATTGTAGTGCGATGCTCCTCAAGATTGTCTAAAAAAAAATTCAATATTGTCCAGGTAGGCTATTACAAATTGATCCACTAAGTTTCTGAAAACATCCTTGATAAAATGTTGAAAAGTGAGTCCATATACCATGTCCTGAAGGCAGTCCTACATTCATCCCCAAGGCTGATTCAAACAAGGTTATATGCTCTTTTTTAATCGAGCTTAGTAAATATCTTAGCCTTTTGCGTAATTCTTGAATTAAAGGGAGACGCTATCAGGTTTTAAATGTGACGTTACTAAGCTCCCTCTAGTTAATGCAGAGACATAAGGTGGAATCTTTCTTTCAACAAAGGACAAAAGCGCTCCAACAGGAGATGTGTCACGGTCATAGGGTTTGTGGACCCACCACGCCGCTCGGCCATAGCGGAGAGGCAGCTGACCAGGTATCAGTCTATACGAAAGTCTACAGCAGTTCGTAACACTCAGGTACCTAAACTAGTCCAGACAGTGGCTGTGGCTTCAGCACGAATGGAGGTCCGTGCAGGTTGCGCCAGACGTGGCAAGCAGTACAAGACGTGGCAGAAGACACTGGACATGGCAGAAGACACTGGATGTGGCAAAAGACTCTGGACGTGGCAAACGACAGCAGGTGCAGTAGGACACGACTCCAACACTAGTAGGCACAGGAACAAGAACACAGCACGGGATACAGGAACAGGTAGCAGGGCACGGGTAACAACTGGAACGGGAAACACTAAGGGACCCTTTGCAAGACAGACTTGGGATAAACTAACAACGCTCAGGCAAGGATCAGAAGGGCTGGGGCCTTCTTATAGACCAGGAAATCGTGTGGGTTGATGATGATGATTTTCATGTGCGCGCGCTGGCCCTTTAAGAGCGGGCACGAGCGTGCGCGCACACCCTACGGGACACAGCGGACCGGAGCGGAAGTAAGCGCTGGCGTCTCCTAGGAAGGAGATGGAGACCAGCGCTCACAGATCCATCCAGGTGAGTGAACCCGACGGCCCGCGGCCATGGACGCTACAAGATGTAGACGGCTGTGTAAAGCCATTTTTCAAATTAACATCCAAATATTCCTGTAAAGCTTTCAATTCTGGTTCAGAAAGAGAGTTGATATGATCAAAGGATATTTTAGCTCCAGGTAACAGAGTTCTATTGGAGAATAATATGAGCGATGTGGTGGTAGCTTATCTGCATTCTTTTTATTACAGACATTCTGAAAATTCTTCATATTGTGACAGTAATGAGATTTTAACAAAAATATTTGATGTGCTCTCAGGTAGTGAAAAAGTCCTACAGTGTGGCCAAACAGCAGTTTATGACCAGATATGAGGTTTTTCCGTACTCCGTAAAAATTGCGTAACTCATTGTGGTTTTCTTTTACTCCTATATTCCTCGTGAAAGTGACATTTTTTAACTAAAACTACATACTATAGGAAACAATTGTATTATTCTTTTTCACAGCCCAATTCTAATAAAACTTCAGAAACATCTGTGGGGTCAAAACGATCACTAAACCCCTAGATGAATTCCTTAAGGAGTGTAGTTACCAAAATGGGGTTACTTCTGGGGGTTTCCACTTTACTGGTACCTCAGGTGCTCTGCATAATTAGAATTGGCCCCCGTGCATGATACTTTCTGGGCATCATACAGTTGCCACTGCAATAGTACTGCCCAGTGGAGGAGCGTCTCTCCACGCCCGATGCTAGTTCGCAGGGGCGTAGCTAAAGGCTCAAGGGCCCCGATGCAAAAGTTCTTATTGGGCCCCCCCCCCCCGCAAACTCCTCATGGCCGACGGTCCGCAGCTTTCAGCTGCATCGCTGGGTCTCCTAAGTGACCCAACAATGCAGCACTAGCAGCCGGGGCGTCACTAAGGAAGGGTTCACACACCCTATTTACGGACGTAATTCGGGCGTTTTAGCATTGAATTACGTCCGAAAATGCGGCTCAAAAGCGTCGGCAAACATCTGCCCATTCATTTGAATGGGTCTTACGATGTTCTGTGCCGACGGTCATGTTTTTTACGCGCCGCTGTCAAAAGGCGGCGCGTAAAAAAGACGCCCGCGTCAAAGAAGTGCATGTCACTTCTTCAGACGTAAATGGAGCCGTTTTCCATGGACTCCATAGAAAAACAGCTCCAATTACGTCCGTAATGGACGCAGCGAAAGACGCCTGCACATGCCATTACGGCTGAAATTACGGTGCTGTTTTCTCCTGAAAACAGCCCCGTAATTTCAGCCGTAACAGACGCTGCCGTGTGAACATACCCTCAGGGCTTAAAATGTCAGGGGAAATAGTCCCAATACATATGTGTCCGCCCCCAAAAAAAATGTGTGTATAGGAGACAACATAGCATATCTATAGCACTACGACCCTATAAACTATGGATAGGATTAGATACAGTGGAGGAAATAAGTATTTGATCCCTTGCTGATTTTGTAAGTTTGCCCACTGTCAAAGTCATGAACAGTCTAGAATTTTTAGGCTAGGTTAATTTTACCAGTGAGAGATAGATTATATAAAAAAAAAAAAAGAAAATCACATAGTCAAAATGATATAGATTTATTTGCATTGTGCACAGAGAAATAAGTATTTGATCCCCTACCAACCATTAAGAGTTCAGCCTCCTCCAGACCAGTTACACGCTCCAAATCAACTTGGTGCCTGCATTAAAGACAGCTGTCTTAAATGGTCACCTGTATAAAAGACTCCTGTCCACAGACTCAATTAATCAGTCTGACTCTAACCTCTACAACATGGGCAAGACCAAAGAGCTTTCTAAGGATGTCAGGGACAAGATCATAGACCTGCACAAGGCTGGAATGGGCTACAAAACCATAAGTAAGACACTGGGTGAGAAGGAGACAACTGTTGGTGCAATAGTAAGAAAATGGAAGACATACAAAATGACTGTCAATCGACATCGATCTGGGGCTCCATGCAAAATCTCACCTCGTGGGGTATCCTTGATCCTGAGGAAGGTGAGAGCTCAGCCGAAAGCTACATGGGGGGAACTTGTTAATGATCTCAAGGCAGCTGGGACCACAGTCACCAAGAAAACCATTGGTAACACATTACGCCGTAATGGATTAAAATCCTGCAGTGACTGTGGTCCACCTGCTGAAGAAGGCACATGTACAGGCCCGTCTGAAGTTTGCAAATGAACATCTGGATGATTCTGAGAGTGATTGGGAGAAGGTGCTGTGGTCAGATGAGACTAAAATTGAGCTCTTTGGCATTAACTCAACTCGCCGTTTTTGGAGGAAGAGAAATGCTGCCTATGACCCAAAGAACACCGTCCCCACTGTCAAGCATGTAGGTGGAAACATTATGTTTTGGGGGTGTTTCTCTGCTAAGGGCACAGGACTACTTCACCGCATCAATGGGAGAATGGATGGAGGCATGTACCGTCAAATCCTGAGTGACAACCTCCTTCCCTCCACCAGGACATTAAAAATGGCTTGTGGCTGGGTCTTCCAGCACGACAATGACCCGAAACATACAGCCAAGGCAACAAAGGAGTGGCTCAAAAAGAAGCACATTAAGGTCATGGAGTGGCCTAGCCAGTCTCCAGACCTTAATCCCATAGAAAACGTATGGAGGGAGCTGAAGATCCGAGTTGCCAAGCGACAGCCTCGAAATCTTAATGATTACAGATGATCTGCAAAGAGGAGTGGGCCAAAATTCCATCTAACATGTGTGCAAACCTCATCATCAACTACTAAAAACGTCTGACTGCTGTGCTTGCCAACAAGGGTTTTGCCACCAAGTATTAAGTCTTGTTTGCCAAAGTGATCAAATACTTATTTCTCTGTGCACAATGCAAATAAATATCTATAATTTTGACAATGTGATTTTCAGTTTTTTTTAAAATATAATCTATCTCTCACTGGTAAAATTAACCTAGCCTAAAAATTCTAGACTGTTCATGTCTTTGACAGTGGGCAAACTTACAAAATCAGCAAGGGATCAAATACTTATTTCCTTCACTGTAAATTGGCTCAGCAGACAGTATCACACATGATAGGATTAGATACAGTGGCTGAGCAGACAGTATCACACATGATAGGATTAGATACAATGACTCAGCAGACAGTATCACACATGATAGGATTAGATACAGTGGCTCAGAAGGCAGTATCACACATGATAGGATTAGATACACAGCTCAGCAGACAGTATCACACATGATAGGATTAGATAAAGTGGTTGAGCAGACAATATCACACATGATAGGATTAGATATAGGGCCCAGCAGACAGTATCACACATGATAGGATTAGATACAGGGCTCAGCAGACAGTATCACACATGATAGGATTAGATACAGTGGCTCAGCAGACAGTATCCCTTTTTTTTTTTTTTTTTTTTTTTTTAAATCTTAAATTTTTATTGAAAGATTTTTATACATTACAACCAAACAAAAATACACATAAGTAACAGACACACAATACTGTTGGTATTAGAATGACACTCCATATAAGTAAAACACATCTCAAATTAGCCATTTAAGATCATAATTAAATATAGTATTTTGAATGAGTCCAAGAATTCCATCTCTTCACATTCCGACCATGAAGAACTAAATCAGAAACTAAATAAGTTTCATGATAACATTGGCTATTAACTCTTCTAATGACCTCCTGGATAGAGGGGGAAATCGGAGATTTCCAAGATTGTGCGATGGCCATTCTAGTGGCTATAAGAATATGATGAATAATTAATCTATCTAGCGGATCTATTTCCTCCAGATTAATATCCAAAATTGCTATGGCAGGAGATAACGGCACAGGAACCTGTACGAATTCCGAAATAAGTGTAAATACCCGAACCCAAAGGCCAGACACTCTGCAGACAGTATCACACATGATAGGATTAGATACAGTGGCTCAGCAGACAGTATCACACATGATAGGATTAGATACAGTGGCTCAGCAGACAGTATCACACATGATAGGATTAGATATAGGGCCCAGCAGACAGTATCACACATGATAGGATTAGATACAGTGGCTCAGCAGACAGTATCACACCTGATAGGATTAGATACAGGGCCCAGCAGACAGTATCACACATGATACGATTAGATACAGGGCCCAGCAGACAGTATCACACATGATTAGATTAGATACAGGGCTCAGCTCACTGACATTGCGGCTCCAGCGCTGGACCCAGGAAAGGTAAGAATAATAATTTTGCTTCTTTATGTGTTACTTATTATTTTTGTGTGTTTGTGTTTTTTTTACAGGTTCGGTTGTTGGACTTCGGATTCGAGAACTTCAATGACGGCGTTTTTTTTTTATTCTCAATAAAATGGTTAATGAGGGTTGTGTTTTTTTTTATTTCAATAAAATATTTTTTCTATGTGCTTGTATCTTTTTAAACTTTATTATTGACAACCTCCATTACTAAGGCGGGGCTTAATGTTAGCAGGTGAAGAGGCCAACACAACCATTATTACCCCGATACCCACCGCCACCAGGGGTGCTGGGAAGAGCCGCATACGAACCAGTACACGACCATCTGTAGTGACGGTCAGGCACCGGGGTGGCCGCAGGCTGGTAGTATTAGGCCGGGATAGGCCAAAAACTGTGGCCCCTACAACCCTGGTAATGCTGCCTGCTGCTGCTGTGTTGTATCTGGCTGGTTATGAAAATTGGGGGGGGGACCCGACATCGTTCTTTCCAATTATTTTATTTATTTATTTATTTTTTAAATGACGTGGGGTCCCCCCCATTTTTCATAACCAGCCAGATACAATAAAGCAGCAGCAGCCTAGCATTACCAGGGTGGGAAGGGCCACTGTATCTGGCCTTTCCCCTCCTGATGCTACCAGCCTGCGGCCGCCCCAGTGGCCGACCATCACTACAGATGGTCAGGTACTGGATCGTACCCGGCTCTTCCCAGCACCCCTGGTGGCGGTGGGTACCGGGGTAATAAAGTGGGTTAGTGTTCGCCACTGCATCGGCTAACACTAAGCCCCGCCTTAGCAATGGATGCTGTCAATCAGCCGGCGGCAATTACTAAGGCGGTAGTAATATAGTTTAAAAAAAAACACAAAGACATAGAAAAAATATTTTATTGAAATAAAAAAAAAAACACACAACCCTCATTAACCATTTTATTGATGATAAAAAAAAGCCGTCATCGAAGTAGTCCTGGAATCCAACGTAGTCCAACGACCGAACCTGTAAGAAAATACACAAAAAAAACTATTAGTAACTCATGTGTTAGGCTTAGATACAGGGCCCATGTGTGATACTGTCTGTGGGACCCTGTATCTAAGCCTACCACAAGGTAGGCTTAGATTCATGTTCCAGTAGACAGTAATCTTATACAGTATAAGATTACTGTGTGCTGGACCCTGTATCTAAACCTACAGTGTGGTAGGCTTAGATACAGGGCCCATCAGACAGGATCACACATGGGCCATGTATCTAAGCCTACCATGTGATTGGCTTAGATACAGGGCCCAGCAGACAGGATCACACAATCTGTGATCCTGTCTCATGGGCCCTCTAAGCCTGTTACATCGTAGGCTTAGGGGTTGTGCGGTCCCTAAACATTGATGGCCTATCAACAGGATAGGCCATCAATAGCTGATGTGTCTCCCGGGACCCGCAAATCAGCTGTTTTGAAGGGGCCGCAGCACTCGTACGAGAGCTGCTTCTCCTTCATTTCACTACTCGCTCACACTGTGAATCGCCGACACCGATTCACAGTGTGACCGGAATGAAGGGGAGCAGCTCTCGTACGAGTGCTGCGGCCCCTTCAAAACAGCTGATTGGCGGGTCCCGGGAGTCGGACCACGCCAGTCAGGGCTAATCTTACCTTCCTCTTCAGCCGCGACGGTAGTTCTGTTGTCTCGATGCTGTGCACGGCGCATAGCGCTGTGACGTCATGCGCTGCGCACAGCGCTTGACGTCAGGACCTCCGCTCCCGGAACCAGGAAGGTAAGTACATTCTGTTACTATAGTGACAGGGGCCCGCGGCCCGAGTTACTATAGTAACTTTTTATTGATGTGGTGCGGGGGGGGCGTGGGCCCCCCTGGCTTCGGGGCCCGATCGCAATTGTGACCGCTGCGACCCTTATAGCTACGCCAGTGTTAGTTCGGGTATAACTGGGCTGACACGTTCAATTTTTCTCTCATCAATGTATCCACCCTCAGCAGCAATCACAGCAGTGCAAATGCGGGCCAACTTGTCTAAAGTTTCAGCTCCGATTGCAGCTCACTTTTCTGGTAGCAACTCCCAAAGGTGATTTTGGCTCATAACTTGCACATCTCAAACACACCTGCACAGATGATCCCAAAGGTGTTAAATTGGATTGCAATCGGGACGCTGGGGTGGCCAAACCATTTTCTTTAGCTCCTGTTGTCGTTCTTTTGACTGAACATACTTTCTGCAAAGACTGGTGGTATGTTTTGGGTTGTTATCTTGCTGTAGCGTGAAACCACAATCAATAAGACAGGTGCTGAAAGGGATGGCATGGTGCACCAGAATGTTGTGGTAGCACTTGTAGTCAATGATTCACTCCGTTTTCAGTCACCAACCACACCACCTCTGAAACATCCCGACCATACTCAATTGTCCTCCATGCTTGACTATGGGCTGAATGCAAGCAGGAATCATGCGGTCTCACCGCTCGCACGATGAATGAATGAAGTTTCGCCTCTTGGACATAAGGCCTCATGCCCACTTCAGTCTTTTTCTTCAGGGTGCTAGCCGTTTTTCTGACGGCTAGCACCCTGACCCATTCATTTCAATGGGGCCATGCACACTTCAGTTTTTTTGACGGTCCCGTTGCTCCGTTCCGATCCAAAGTAGAGCATGTCCTACTTTGGTCAGAGATTCCGTGACCGTGAGGCCCATACAAGTCAATGGGGCCGTCCAAAAAACTGAAGGCACACGGATGGCATCCGCGTGCAGTCCGTGTGTGATGGAGCCGTTGCCTAGCAACGGCCGGGCTGGCAGAAATACATTACAGATATATTACACTAATCGACAGCCACTTGTCTCTATCAATCACTGATAGAGAAAAGACGCTGCTGATTAAAAATAAAATAAAAAGCATTTCATACGTACCCGGTCGTTGTCTTGGTGACGAGTCCCTCTTCTTCCTCCAGTCCGACCTTCCTGTATGACGCGGCAGCTTGTGATTGGCTGCAGAGGCCGCTGCAGCCTGTGATTGGCTGCAGATGCGGTCACGTGGGATGAAGCGTCATCCCTGGAGGCCGGCCTTCTGACGTCAGCCTGATGTGCGTAACCGCCACTACAGCCTGTGATTGGCTGCAGCGGTGACATGGGATGAAACGTCATCCCTGGAGGTCGGACAGGAGGAAAGTAAGTATGAACTTATTATTTTTATTTTTTTTATTTCATTAAAATTGTATTTTCTTAGCGCCGAGCATGGTACTGTCCAGGGTGCTGAAAGAGTTACCGCCGATCAGTGCAATCCATAAACTCTTTCAGCTCCCTGGACAGTACCATGCTCGGCGCTCAGAAACGTAAACACGGAGTGCACACGGGAAAACGGGCACACGGATCCATCAAAAACGGCCGTGAAAACGGTGTTGGAAGTGTGCACGAGGCCTAAACACATCCAACTGTTATTCATCTGTGAAAAAAAACTTATTTCAGTGACTACTGCTCCAGCTCCTGTGCTTTGCGATCCTCTTCTTTTTATTACTGGGCCTAAGAAACAGTTTTTGGGCTGCAACACATCCATCAAGCCACTGGCTACAATGCGGTGTTTGACAGTCACGTTTGACACGCTTTTTTTTACCTAATTTCTATCAGAGCAGCTCTGATGAGCTGTTTTGAATCTGGATCATTTGGAACACACTGATAAATTCGGCCTCCTGTTGTGTGGTCACTTGAGGTTGTCCATTTCGTGGTCAAACACATACACTCTTGTTTTCGGCGTATCTCTTGAGGGTACACTGCACGCCACTTCTCCAGGCAAGCAATGTCCCGCAGACTATGGCCTGCATTTCTCAAAGCGACTCTGGCAGATTGCTTTTCGATTCATAATTCCTTCCAGGGAGCCATTTACATGACCACTCGACACGTTTTTCCAGGTTTAGACAGCATCACAATAAAAGACGAACGGCCGGAGTTCTTTTACTCAGTACAGTGGGGATTTAGAAACCTGTGTAACCGAGAAACTGTCTTCGTTGCCCATAGCAACCAATCACAGTGCAGCTTTCATTTAATTTTCTGCTCTTGAAAAATTAAAGCTGTGTTGTGATTGGTTGCTATGGGCAACATAGATAGTTTCTCTTTTACACAGGTTTCATAGCCCCGTTTCTTTAAATAAATACAGTTTTCAAGGATATTTGCATAAATAAGGTATAAATACGAAGCATACAAGTGCTGAAAGTGTTTAAAACAGTAGATAGACAAATTTCTGTATAAAAGACATGTATCACGTTCCACTTTTACTGAGAAGTAAACGAATATGGGGTGTAATGAAATGAATGAGCAGTAGTGTATGAAGCGTCCATGGCCGCGGGCCCGTCGGGTTTACTCACGTCTCGACGCCCGCAGCCATGGATCCATGAGCGCTGGTCCCCATCTCCTTCCTAGGAGATGCCAGCGCTCACTTCCACTCCGTTCTGCTGTGTCCCGTAGGGTGCGCGCGCACGCTCGTGCCCGGCCTTAAAGGGCCAGCTCAAATAGGAAGTTATCATCATCAACTGCCACGATTTCCTGGTCTATATGAAGGCCCCAGGCCTTCTAATCCTTGCCTGAGCGTTGTTAGTTTTCCCAGTCTGTCTTGCAAATGGTCCCTTAGTGCTTCCCGTTCCAGTTGTTACCCGTGCCTTGTTACCTGTTCCTGTTTCCCGTGCTGTGCCTTTAGTATCTAGTCGTGCCACGTCCAGTGTCATCTGCCACGTCCGGAGGAATCCGCCACGTCCTGTGTCATCTGCCACGTCCGGAGGAATCCGCCACGTCCTGTGTCATCTCCCAAATCTGGAGGAATCCGCCACGTTTGGCGTTATCTGCTGCACCCATCTCCATCTGTGCCAGAGCTGCGGCCACCGTGTGGACTATCCAGGTACCCTTGTGCACGACATTGTATTTCTGGGGTTTCCTGTGGTTTGGCCAACTGCCTCCCTGCTACGGCGGTACAGCCTAGTGGGTCCACTAACCCGCATCGTGACTGTGTAAATCTTGTGAAAATGAAAATTGTTCAATTAAACTAAATACTATTGGAAAATGTTTTATTTTATTTCTTTTCACAGACCAATTCTACTTGTGGGGTGAAAAAGAAGATTACACCCCAATTCCTTGAGAAGTGTAGTTTCAAAAGTGTGGTCACTTCTTTGGGGTTTCTACTGTACTGGTACCTCACAGGTTCTGCAAATGTAAAATGGCATTCAAAAAATATTCCCGCAAATTCTGCAATTCAAAAGCCAAATGGCGCTCCTTCCCTTCTGAGCCCTGTCATGTGTCCAAATAGCCGTGTACAACCACATATGGTATATTGCCTTACTCGGAAGAAAATGCGTAGCAAATTTTGGTGTACTTTTCCTTTTGTAGTCCCTGTGAAAATTAAAAATGTTTCATCTAAAACTACACATTATTAAAAAGAAATAAAAAAAATTATTTTCACAGGACAATTCTAATAAATTCTATGATACACCTGTGGGGCCAAATTTAACTAACACACCTAAATAAGTTTCCAAAATATTTTTGGTTTTTTTTCAGGGTGTTTCTTATGACTAGGCACGTAATAGCCTCTTCAATAATGAAATGATGCCTGGAAAATATCCTAACAAAAGGGAAGCTCCAAAATCCACAATGTGTTCCTTAATTTCTGAGGCCTGTATTTGAGTCAAGTAGCAAACTAGGGCCACATATGGGTCATCTCTGAAAACTGCAGAATCAGGACAATAGCAGTAAGTTGCAGTTATTTGTTAACACTTGCTGTGTTACAGAAAAAAGGTTTAAAATTAAATTTTTGCAAAAAAAATTTTACTTTTTAATTTTACCTCCACTTTCATTTTATTCCTGTGAAACGCCTAAAGGGTTAACACACATGATAAATACTGTTTTGAATACTTTGAGAGGTGTAGTTTTTAAAATGTGGTGATTTATGGGGGGTTTCTAATGTATTGGCCCCTCAAAGCATCTTGAGGGGCCAATAAAAAAATGTTTTGCAAATTTTGTTAAAAAAAATTACAATTTAAAATGAAATTTAAAAAAATGATGCCTACATAAAGAAGACATATGGTAAACCTTATTTATTTACTAATTTGTGTGGTATCATTATTCATTTTAGAAGCAGAGGATTTTTATATTTAGGAAAATTTAACATTTTCCAGATAGATAGATATGAGATAGATAGAAGATAGATAGAAAAATAATAAATAATAGATAATACGAAAACCATTAGTAAACATTTAGCCACATGGATATAGGCTACCATCCAGGGCAGGATTTTCTTCTGGCACAGTAGAAAAGTAGAAGTAGAAAACATATTAACCAATTTACCACTAAATTCAAATAATTGTTTTGTCAGGAATCACATTATGTACAAGATGGGGCACTTATAATGTGGTGACAGAGCCTCTTTAAATATAGTTTCGAATAATTTCTATTTACGAGTCTCATGTATTTTTTTAATCTTTTTGCTGTGGTATTGAATATAATAAAGTGTTTGGTTTTATCTCAGAAACAGCTCTTGGCTATGTGCCGTGTCTTGTACGAGTTGTAATACCAGACTCAGCCCATGAACATAAGTGGCGCTGCTGTTGGAACAAAAATAAGCATAGCTTTTTTTCTAAGGCCTCATTCACACGGCAGGGTTTCCCGGCCGGGTGCCGGCCGTTCATAAATCGGCCGGCACCCGGCTGCATTAGGAATAATACACCCCTAATGGGGCTATTCACACGACCGATTTTTTGACGGCCGGGAAATCCGGGCGTCAAAAAATAGGACATGCTCTATCTTTGCCCGGGTACCCGGCCGCCCGGCTCCCATAGAAGTCTATGGGGCCGGGTATTACACGGCCATCACCGGAATTTGTTCCGAGTGATGGCCGGGTTTCCCGGCGCTTGCGCTCTATCTCCTCCTCCTCACAGCGCACAGTGCATGTGAGGAGGAGGAGTTGATGCCATTCTGACGAATGGCATCGCTGTACACGGTGTGGCAGGGCCGGGGTGTACAGCAGGTGGAAGGGAGCGCTGCGCTAGCTCCCTTCCCCTGCTTGAAAAGCACCCTGGCCCGGCGACACCTTCGATGGCGCTGCTAGCAGCTGCAGCTGCTAGCGACGCCACTATAGCAGAGCGGGGAGCTAGCCGCACTTTAGCTCCTTGAAGGAGCGGAATCCCCGTGTTTTCGGGGATTCCGCTCCTGGACAGAGCGCTTGATGTCTCTGTCCATATCTGGGCAGTGACATCAGGGGAAACTCCTGAAGCGGAATCCCCGAACACATCGGGATTCCCCTTCAGGAGTTGCCGCTGATGTCACTGTCCGGATCTGCCCGGCCCGGCACGGATGCAAAACTTTATGCAAACCGGCCAGGCAGAATGGCCGATTTTACCGGCCGGCACTCGGGCTCGGGAACGACCCGTTCGTGTGAATCCCGCCTAATTGTATACAACTGCCTCTATTTGGTAAAAAAAAAACTTATTTACTATATCACTTAAAAACAATAAAACTAAAGTGAATATCACTGTTTCTGAGTACTGAGATCAACTAACATGAAATAATTGTTGAGTAAGAAAGAAACATAAAACCCTGGAAAGAAAATATTGGAAACTTTAGAACCCAGTTTAAATACTGAAGATATAAATACAATGGACAAAGATAAGATACTTTTCTTTGCAATTTGCTTTATTGAATTTATAGAGGACAGAATATACAACGAGAACAATAAGAAGTCAGCAAATCAAACAGGTTGTGTACATAATGGCAGGGCCGTATTTGGAGTTGGTGCTGCCCTAGGCACTTTTAGGGCCGACGCCCCCCCCCCCCCCCCTGATAACATAAATTTTCCGCAGCAAAAATCGCAACTTGTGCTATTTCTTGTGGGTTATACCTCCCCAATGAATTCAATAGGGAAAGCCTGCAACGGAAAACCAGCGATCCCACAGCATAAATTGACATGCTGCGGATTTAAAAAAATGCACCGCAGGTCAATTTACGAACATTTTTCCGGTGGGTTTTTAATGTGTGGATGAGATTTGTTCACATCTCATGCACTTTGCTGCTGCTGTATTATGCTGTGGATGTTTTGTAATGAAATCCTTGCGGAAAATCCACAGTGTTTACACTATGTGTGAACATACCCTAAAAGAAATGCTCAGTGATACGCCATTAACATTCCCTCCCCTGCCCCCCACTTGACACTGGGGCCCATATCCTCTATTATTGATCAGGTCACAGTTTATTATCTCTTAGAAAAAAAAAACACTACTGCAGTGGCCCTCCTTCCCGACTGGAGCAAATTACGCCCTGCCGGATTCCTCAATACATTGTCCTACAATTAAAAGTAGCCCAATGATGACATAGGGCTGTGCTGGGAGGGTGGGGGGAGTTGGGATGACATGTTTGTTACTTCATATGTACATTCTGTAATTTTTCAATGGCTGGAATTGTATATGTTTGTTAATCTTTGTATTGGAAAATATTGCCCAAAAACTTGATATGATTTAAAAAAAAAAAAAGTACCCCAACGAACTGAGGTAACCAGGGACCATGTGATGTAAACTAACCAATGACAGCTTAGAGCTGTCACTGCTTAGTTTACTGTCACAGACCCAGAAAGGTAAGTATAACAATGGTTTTGCTTTTTTACTTATAGTGTTACTAATGTGTTTTTTTTTTGTGTTTTTTTTTTTACAGGTTTGGTCATTGGACTACGTCGGATTCAAGGACTACTTTGATTACGGCGTAATGCCCTAACAAGAAATATGGTCAGACACCTATGGGGTCCTTCAATGTACCCTGGGCTGTCTGCCCGTATGTGGTATGTCCCCCAATCGCATCACATGGAATACATATGATGCGATCCAAGGGGCATCCCCCTTTGCATTTTCCCTTGAATGTTGCGGTCAGCTTTGATCGCAGCATTGAGGGGAATAGCAGCGATGGTCAGAGATTTCTCTGATCTCCGCTTTTAGAGCAGGGCTGCGGCTGTGTAATACAGCCATTGCCCCGCTCCTGGCCAACAAGTGTGTGTGTGTGTGTGTGCACGCGGTCAGAATGAGATGTGATGTGGCCGGCGCTGCACTAATGAGCGGCGGCGCCGGTACTAAAGACAGAACATGGGGGTGTTTTTCACTGCGACTGCACAGTTTAGTTTTGAAATACATGAAGTAACGATGTTCAACGCTACATTGTTAAACATTTACTTACCTGACCTGCTGCGGTGCCATCCTGTCCTGCTCTGCTCTGCCACTCGAATCTAAGTTCTGGCCAATCCATTAACAGGGGGCGTGTCTTAAGCCTAAGAAGCGCACATACCCCCCTGCCCTGTATGTGACCTGACCGCTGGGCGGTCGGGTCAGAAGATACATTTTTAATAAAAAAAAATTAAATAAAAAAAGAGGATCCTGCAGCCGCCCCCCTGCTGGACGCCCTAGGCACTGCACCCCCAGTGTCTAGTGGCAAATGCGACCCTGCATAATGGTGATTGAGTAGTATCCAAGGCTCATATTTTTGGGGTCTCTATGATGCCTTGTTTTCTTGTGCTGGGGGAGCAAGTTGTGCTATAGTTTTTAGAGGGGCATAGTTTGAGCTAAACATGTTCATATTATTTATATTTGGGGGAAATGATAAGCATTTGTGAAAAAATAAAATTCTGTCAAAGTTTTTTGCAAATTGTTTTAACTTTCACCAAAAATCAAAAGTAAGTTTGTGAAATGTTGTTCTACCACTCATACTATTAAATTGCTACCAAATATGTGTATTTGTCTTGTTACCCTATGGCCAGAATAATGTACTGCCTTAGGACCAGACCTAGCCCTCATCATTCCAGTGTATACATACCATGCATAGCTCTATGACACCTTGTTTTCTTCAAGAAATGTTGTTGCTAATTGTATTAATATAGGTTAATACAGAATTTTTGTCCAAAAAAAATTTCTGTCATTCAGCGATAGTTGTTACATTTATTCTACCAGTTGTAGTGGTTAAAATGATTCCAATGCGGTATATACGGTTAGTTGCCATAGTTACTCACATAATTGAACTATATTTATTGTATTCTTTTTAACTTATTAATTATTTAATTTTAAACGGCAATAAAAAACCTATTATGCTGGGGGTTTTTTTAAATTTAAAGTGTAACTAAACGTTTGACAAACCTATGACATTATATAGTGACATGTCAGAAGTTTTGATTGGTGGGGGTCCGAGCACTGAGACCCCCACCAATCGCTCAAACGAAGCGGCAGAAGCGCTCGTGTGAGTACTCAGTCACTTCGTGTCTGTTTGGATTTTTCCGGAAATGAATGTATCGGAGTACGGGTTCAATAGAAAGTCTATGAGCCCGTACTCTGATACATCGGCTTTTCGGAGAAAGCCAAACATACACGAATTGGCTGAGCGCTCACACGAGCGCTTCTGCCGCTTCGTTTGAGCGATTGGTTGGGGTCTCAGTGCTCGGACCCCCACCAATCAAAACTTATGACATGTCACTATGACATATCAGAAGTCTGTCAAAAGTTTAGTTACACTTTAACCCCTTCACGACCACCCCACGTAGATTAACGGGTTGCAAAGCTGGTCGTTGTGCCTGCAGCCCGTTAATCCACGTGTGCTCCTAACAGAGCACACAGACGCTCCCCGCAGCCCGGCATCTCCCAGTACAGGCTGCTACTAGCAGCCTTAGTACTGGGGGAAAACATCGGGTCGGATCACAGCGGTGATCCGAACCGATTAACCCCTTAATTGCGGCAGTCAATAGTGACCGCCGCATTTAAGTTCTTATAGCAACATCGGCACCCCGCTACGCGATTGCGGGGGCCGATTGTTGCGGGGGGGGCAATTGCTATGGCAAATGGAAGCCTAACAAAGGCTTCCTATCTGCCATTACGTTAGCCGATTAGGCCCCACCCGGAGGCGGAGCCTGATCGGCTTGCTGTAAGTGAACAACTGACAGTTCTAATACATTGCACTACATGGGTAGTGCAATGTATTAGAACATCAAACAAATAGTTGGACCTTCAAGTCCCCTAGTGGAACTAAAGAAAAGTGTAAAAAAAAAAGTGTAAAAAAAGTAAAAATAAAAGTTGTAAAAATACAATAAAAGTTTCAAATAATAACACAAAACACAATCGCCCTTTTTCTTTTATCAAGTCATTTATTATTGAAAAAAATAATAAAGCCATACATATTTGGTATCGCTGCGACCGTAACGACCGTAACTATAAAAATATTATGTTATTTATTCCGCACAGTGAACGCCGTAAAAAAAAAACTAAAAAATACTGACATAATTGCTATTTTTTGGTCACTTTGTCTTCCAAAAATTGAAATAAAAAGTGATCAAAAAGTCGCATGTACCCAAAAATGGTACCTATAAAAACTATAACTCGTCTCGCTAAAAATAAGCCCTCATACAGCTCCGTCAACGAAAAAATTAAAACCGTTATGGCTCTCACAACTTGGCGACAGAAAAAATCCATTCTCTTTACAAAAGTTATTTTATTGTGCAAAAAGTTGTAAAACATAAAAAAGTTCTATAAATTAGGTATCACCGGAATCGGACTGACCCGCAGAATAAAGGTAACGTGTAATTTATAACACGTGGCGAACGCTGTATAAAAAGAATTAAAAAAATAATGTCAGAATTGCTGTTTTTTGGTCACCTTGCCTCCCCAAAAAAAAAAAAAGGATAACATGTGATCAAAAAGTTGCATGTACCCCAAAATGGTACCAATAAAAGCTACAGCTCGTCCCGCAAAAAAAACAGCCCTCATACCACTACGTCTATGAAAAAATAAAATTAGTTAAGGCTCCAATAAGCCAGGAAATAAAAATATGCAGTTGTGCCGGTCCGAGGGAAACATTTCTTCTGTTTCAAGTGGCGAATTAACAAGGCCCCTAAAATTAGGGAACCAGGAAGGAAAGGGCCCAAACATATCTGCTGAAAGCGAGGGTGCCCGTATTATACCAGGACAACACTTTCCCAGCAAAATTCCTCAAACTGCAAAGGTGCGGAGTGTGGACCAAAAGGGGGATAAGAAAGGACACAGTTTATCAGTGCGACACCGGCCTGTGCAGAAAGGATTGTGTCACAGCGTAACACACATCTATGGATTATTTTATTGTTTTTGTTTACCCCATTATTATACCACCTGACTATTCCCCTTATATACTCCGCCCGGCTTACATGTACCCCCACATTATAAACGGAATCACCAGTAAGACTCAATACAAGACTACTACAAGCAAAATCCACACTCCAAAAGCCAAATGGCGCTACCTCCCTTCTGAACCCTACAGTGTGCCCAAACAGCAGTTTACTTCCACATATATGGCATCGCCATACCCGGGAGAACCCTTTTAACAATTTTTGGGGTGTGTGTCTCCAGTGGCACAAGCTGGGCGCCACATATTGGCATATCTATAGAAAAAAATCCCATTTTCACTCTGCAACATCGAGTGCACACCAATTTCTGCCAATCACCTGTGGTGTTAATATGCTCACTACACCCCTAAGTGAATACCTTGAGGGGTGTAGTTTCCAAAATGGGGTCACTTCTGGGGGGGATCCACTGTTTTGGTCCCACAGGGACTTTGCAAATGCGACATAGCGCCCAGAAACCAATCTAGCAAAATCTGTACTCTAAAAGCCAAATGGCGCTCCTTCCCTTCTGAGCCCTACTGTGTGCCCAAACAGCAGTTTATGACCACATATGTGGTATTGCCGTACACAAGAGAAGTTGCTTTACAAGTGTTGTGGTGCTTTTTTTCATTTATTTGTTGAGAAAATGAAACATTTTCAGCTAAAACTACGTCTTATTGAAGAAAAAGGATTTTTTTAAATTTGCACTGCCCAATTCTAATAAAATCTATGAAACACCTGTGGGGTCAAAATGCTCACTACACCCCTAGATGAATTCCTCAAGGGGTGTAGTTTTGTGAATGGAATCACTTTTGGGGAGTTTCCACTGTACTGACACCTTAGGAGCTTTGCAATAGTGACATGGTGTCAAGAAACCAATCCAGCAAAATCTGTGCTCCAAAAGCCAAATGGCGCTCCTTCTCTTCAGATCCTTGCCGTGTGCCCAAACAGCAGTTTATGACCACAAATGGGGTATTGCCGTACTCCAGAGAAGTTGCTTTACAAATGCTGTTTTTTTTTTATTCCTTTATTTGTTGAGAAAATGAAAAATTTTGAGCTAAAGCTACGTCTTATTGGAAAAAAAGTATTTTTTTTATCTTCACTGCCCAATTCTAATAAAATCTATGAAACCCCTGTGGGTTCAAAATGCTCACTACACCCCTAGATGGATTCTTCAAGGGGTGTAGTTTCCTTAATGGAGTCACTTTTTTGGTGTTTTCACTGTTTTGGTCCCTTAGGGGCTTTGCAAATGTGACGTGGTCTCCGCAAACCATTCCTGCTAAATTTGAGCTGCAAAAACCAAATGTCGCTCTTTCCCTTCTAAGCCCTGCCGTGTGTCCAAACAACCGTTTATTACCACATGTGGGGTACTGTTTTACTCGGGAGAAATTGCTTTACAAATGTAGTGGTGCATTTTCTCCTTTTAGCCCTTGTGGAAATTAGAAAAAATTAGCTAAACCTACATTTTCTTTGAAAGAATGTAGATTTTCATTTTCACGGCCTACTTCCAATAATTTCTCCAAAAAACCTGCGGGGTCAAAATGCTCACTATGCACTAGGGCCACATGTGGGGTATTTGTAAAAACTGCAGAATCTGGGCAATAGATATTGAGTTGCGTTTCTCTGGTAAAACTTTCTGTGTTACAAAAAAAATTGATGAAAAATTAATTTCTGGAAAAAAAAAAAGAAATTTGAAAATTTCACATCTACTTTGCCTTAATTCCTGTGAAACATCTAAAGGGTTAAGAAACTTTCTAAATGCTGTTTTGAATACTTTGAGGGGTGAAGTTTTTAAAATGGGGTGACTTATCGAGGGTTTCTAATATATAAGGCCCTAAAATCCACTTCACAACTGAACTGGCCCCTGTAAAAATAGCCTTTTGAAATTTTCTTGAAAATGTGAGAAATTGCTGCTAAAGTTCTATGCCTTGTGATGTCATAGAAAAATAAAAGGATGTTCAAAAAACAATGCCAATCTAAAGTAGACATGTGGGGGATGTTAATTAGCAACAATTTTCTGTGGTATTACCATCTGTCTTACAAGCAGATACATATAAATTTAGAAAAATGCTAATTTTTGCAATTTATCGCAAAATTTTGGTGTTTTTCACAATTAAATACTTAATGTATCGAGCAAATTTTGCCAGTAACATAAAGTCCAATGTGTCACGAGAACACAATCTCAGAATCGCTTGGATAGGTAAAAGCATTCCGAAGTTATTACCACATAAAGTGAAACATGTCAGATTTGAAAAAATTGGCTGCGTCCTGAAGGCCAAAACAGGCTGTGTCCTGAAGGGGTTAATGTATGTGTTTGGGCACGATAATAGTTTTATTTTGAAAAAAAATGATTTTGTTTTAGCGCTGCAGCGTCTATGTATCTGCTATACATAGAAGCTGCATAACACTGCTGTAAATCGGATCCGTCAGTCAGCTGGACTGCATGCCTCTGACATACAATCTAACTCTAAATACTTTGACTTTCAGCTGAAGTGAATACATAGAAGTCACAGCGTTAAAAAGTTTAAAAGAAAAATTATATTAGTAAAATGTTAAGTATGCCAAAGCATATATAATACACAAAAAAATGGCATCAAGGGTATTCATAGCCTTTAAAGTCTATGTACACCTTTGAATGGACATTTTATGTTATTAATTCAATGATTCATGTTTTTAACCAATTTTAGAATATACTATTATTAAAAAAAAAATTACTTTTTAAGATACAGCTTCTATATATCCTGTATACATAGAAGCTGCATCGCTCTCTCTCAGCCGATTCTGAACTGATGGCTCGTCGGAGTTCGGGTATCGTTCACATTTAAAATGTGAACTTAGATGTGATTGATATTAGATGGATCCTGTGTATCAAAGACACAGAGGACCGCTCTTAGTCGAGTCATTAGTTCATCTGAATAGGTAGGAAAAAATAGGAAAAAAGGGACCACAATGGCGCTGCAAGTACTATGAACAAAAGTTAATGTTTAATAGAGGATAAAACAGATATATAAGTACTACACGTTTCACAAATCGCCTGATGAAGACGTCAGTCCGGCGTTGAAACGTGTAGCGCTTATATATCTATTTTATCCTTTATTAAACATGAACTTTTGTTCATAGAAGTAGCTGCGCCATTGTGGTCCCTTTTTTCCTACTTTTTCCTACCTATTCATCATTGGCAACTCCTTTTGGTCGTTGCGTATGGGACCCGGCAGCAGCTTTTCTTGTAATGCATTTTACCTCCACAAAAAGTGTTGTACCTGCCAGTACTTACCCTTATAAGGTGAGCACGAATTTGGTTTCTTGCTCTCTCATATTACCATGTTAATCTGCACTATGTGGCGCCGTGTCTCTTTTTCTCTGTATTAGTTCAGCTGAACTGACAATTGGCTGAGAGAGAACGATACAGCTTCTATGCACACAGGATACATAGAAGCTGTATTGCAGGATCCACCTGTTATCAATCACATCTAAGTTATGAACTTAGATGTGATCGATAACCGCTCGATCATGCGGGTCAGAGACACGCAGGACCCGCTGACACTGAACCCGTCAGTGCCTCTGACCTGACGGATACAGGTTTCAGCGCAAGATATAGCTGCTCTGTTTACAGGATACAAAACAGCTGTATCTCAAAAAGTAAAAATATTTTTTAATAAAATGTATTTAGAAAGTTGCACCAATTACACTGATAAAAAATAAAAGAAATAAAAAAATGTCAAAGGTGTACATAGCCTTTAAGTTTTTAGCAAAAAATAAATAAAAAAATTTGTATGGCACAAAGACATCATGGCACTACTGCTACTAAATAGCAACCATATTTCCTGAACAGTCAGGGCAGAGATGGGGGGGGGTAGGCGGACCCTGTAGCCTGTTGTTGGGAAGGGGGGGCGGTGCAAATTATGGATTAGAAAAAAAAAAGGCTCTAACTTCAAAGGGTAACCCAACTTTTGAAAAACGTTTGACATGTCATAGTGACGTGTCAGAGGTTTTGATCGGCATGGGTCTGAGACCCCCACCGATTGCTAAATCAAAGCTGCAGAAGCGCTTGGCTGAAGCACTTGGGTGAGTGCTGTGCCGATTTGTTTCTGATCGGAAAGCCGAGCGAGTGGTGCATGGGCTCATAAACTTTCCATTGAGCCTGTACACCGCTCGCACGGCTTTTCAATGAAAACAAGTTAGAAACCGGAGCGCTACTGCCGCTTCATTTTAGTGATCGGTGGGGGTCTCAGTGCTCGAACCCGCACCGATCAAATCTTCTGACATTATTGTCACTATGACAATTCAAAAGTTTTTTTTAAAGTTTAGCTACACTTTAAATTAATTTGTACATCAGACGTTGTGTCCCAGCAGCTGGTAATTCTGTAGGTGCCAGAATTCATTAGGTATTCTAATTTCCCTGCCTTTGACGCCCACAGAGTTTGTCCCACCCGTGACTAAAGCAGAATTCCTCACCCTAAAGTTATGGAGGCATATTTGGGTCTTGAGCCCCCTGCATGTGGCTCCTCAGCAGTTGGCAGCTGCTTTTGCACCAATATAAATGCCTGCCACATCACCCAGTTTGTATGTTCTCCTAATATTTGCGTGGGTTTCCTCCGGGTTCTCCAGTTTCCTCCCACACTCCAAAAATATTGATAGATTAATTGGTTTCCCATGAAATAGGCCCAAGTGTGTGTCTGAGATAGGGTAACTAGATTATGAGTCCAGAGGTGATATAAACAACTGGGGGCCCCTGTGAATGAACAGTGTGTGGCCCTCCTTCCGTCGAGCACACTCTGCTGCTAGGTATCAGATCTTTACTCAGTGTGAATGCACACTTTGCTATCTAGTCCAGGTAGGGACAGAATTTATATGTTTAAACTAGATATTTGGAGTAGTTCCATAAATAATTTAATCTAAGTGTATTGGCATCCTTATCTAGTCTTACCTACCTGGTTAGCCTGGTATCTATAGGAAATATTTGCTTGATTAGCCCATTTTAAAGATATAATAAAATTACAACATTTTTAAAGGCAATGTGTTGTCAGAAAAACATGTTGGTTTTTTTTAAATTAAACATTTAGTGTGTGGGTGATTAAACATTGTTCAAATTTTTTTTATTTTTTTCACGAGTCAGGAAATATTATAAATTGGATTCAATTGGATTCAAATTTATAGTATTTACCATTTCTGGTCACTAGATGGAGCCATTCCCAAAAGTATGTGGTAAAGCAACCACATAGCTTTTCTGCTGCAAAATTGGGTAAAAAGCCCTCGCTCTAGTGAGCTCTCAGCATCCCCCCTCCTTTATCCTGGCTAGTGCCGGGATAAACGAGGGGTTTGAACGGTGTAACCTCCTACACTGTGTGTCGCCATTTTTTGAGCTAACACACAGTGTAGTAGGTTTACATACAGTAGTAAACACACACAAACACGAACATACATTGAAATCTCTTACCTGCTCCTGCCGCCGCGGCTCCCTCCGGCCCGTCCGCTCCGTCTGCTGCCGCTGGTCCAAGTGCACAAGTCCGGAAGCCGCGACCGGAAGTAGTAATATTACTGTCCGGCCGCGACTTCCGGTCCACAGGAAAATGGCGCCGGACGGCGCCAATTTCAAATTGGACTGTGTGGGAGCGGCGCATGCGCAGTTCCCACACAGACGCCGTACACACAAGTGAAAGGGACGGGAGCCGTTCGCAGTCCCTATGGGACTTTGGCTGCCGTATTCCATGTCTGTATGTGTCGTTAATCGACACACACAGAAATGGAACAAAAAATGGCAGCCCCCATAGGGAAGAAAAAGTGTAAAAATAAGAAAAAGTAAAACACAAACACACAAATAAATATAAACGTTTTTAATAAAGCACTAACATCTTGAACATATGAAAAAAAAATTTGTGATGACACTGTTCCTTTAAGTGTTCTTGTCAAGGCGATATTATACGCCGAACATACTTGCAATTTACATCTATAAAAAATATTTTTGACGTAATTTCTCTGCAAAACAGCCAGATAGTCTTAATTTCCCCTGCAGCTGTCATTTAAAACGAGATTACGCTTGCTGTGCTGTAAATCTCACACAAACGTTACCGAAGTGTCAGGATTGTGAATAGACATCACGTCCTGGCTGGTAGTGATGTCTATTCACTGTCAGGACACTTCAGTAACGTTAATATGTGAGTAAGTGACTGCACATAGTGATCTAGCTAGATCATTAGCATAAAGCTAAAATAGGTCATAACACCGTCAAAAATGATCGTTTTTCTAAATAAAAAACACTGCTGTAATCTACATTACAGCGCCGATCACATTATGTACAAGATAGGCCACTTACAGTGAAGGAAATAAGTATTTGATCCCTTGCTGATTTTGTAAGTTTGCCCACTGTCAAAGACATGAACAGTCTAGTATTTTTAGGCTAGGTTAATTTTCCCAGTGAGAGATAGATTATATATATAAAAAAAAAAAAAAAGAAAATCACATTGTCAAAATTCTATATATTTATTTGCATTGTGCACAGAGAAATAAGTATTTGATCCCCTACCAACCATTAAGAGTTCAGCCTCCTCCAGACCAGTTACACGCTCCAAATCAACTTGGTGCCTGCATTAAAGACAGCTGTCTTACATGGTCACCTGTATAAAAGACTCCTGTCCACAGACTCAATTAATCAGTCTGACTCTAATCTCTACAACATGGGCAAGACCAAAGAGCTTTCTAAGGATGTCAGGGACAAGATCATAGACCTGCACAAGGCTGGAATGGGCTACAAAACCATAAGTAAGACGCTGGGTGAGAAGGAGACAACTGTTGGTGCAATAGTAAGAATATGGAAGACATACAAAATGACTGTCAATCGACATCGATCTGGGGCTCCATGCAAAATCTCACCTCGTGGGGTATCCTTGATCCTGAGGAAGGTGTGAGCTCAGCCGAAAACTTGTTAATGATCTCAAGGCAGCTGGTAGCACAGTCACCAAGAAAACCATTGGTAACACATTACGCCGTAATGGATTAAAATCCTGCAGTGCCCGCAAGGTCCCCCTGCTCAAGAAGGCACATGTACAGGCCCGTCTGAAGTTTGCAAATGAACATCTGGATTATTCTGAGAGTGATTGGGAGAAGGTGCTGTGGTCAGATGAGACTAAAATTGAGCTCTTTGGCATTAACTCAACTCGCCGTGTTTGGAGGAAGAGAAATGCTGCCTATGACCCAAAGAACACCGTCCCCACTGTCAAGCATGGAGGTGGAAACATTATGTTTTGGGGGTGTTTCTCTGCTAAGGGCACAGGACTACTTCCCCGCATCAATGGGAGAATGGATGGAGCCATGTACCGTCAAATCCTGAGTGACAACCTCCTTCCCTCCACCAGGACATTAAAAATGGCTCGTGGCTGGGTCTTCCAGCACGACAATGACCCGAAACATACAGCCAAGGCAACAAAGGAGTGGCTCAAAAAGAAGCACATTAAGGTCATGGAGTGGCCTAGCCAGTCTCCTGACCTTAATCCCTTCGAAAACTTATGGAGGGAGCTGAAGATCCGAGTTGCCAAGCGACAGCCTCGAAATCTTAATGATTTACAGATGATCTGCAAAGAGGAGTGGGCCAAAATTCCATCTAACATGTGTGCAAACCTCATCATCAACTACAAAAAACGTCTGACTGCTGTGCTTGCCAACAAGGGTTTTGCCACCAAGTATTAAGTCTTGTTTGCCAAAGGGATCAAATACTTATTTCTCTGTGCACAATGCAAATAAATATATATAATTTTGACAATGTGATTTTCTGTTTTTTTTTAAATATAATCTATCTCTCACTGGTAAAATTAACCTATCCTAAAAATTCTAGACTGTTCATGTCTTTGACAGTGGGCAAACTTACAAAATCAGCAAGTGATCAAATACTTATTTCCTTCACTGTATAATGTGGGGACAGAGCCTCTTTAAGGCTACAGGACTCTTTTCTCATGTTCCTCCACCTGTGATTGTAGACTGTTCAGACAAAAATATACTGTTTATGAGAGAGCCTTAGAGAGTGTGAGCAGTTGGAGGGTGCGAGAAAAGCAGGGTGCTTGTTTTAAAAACACCTGTGGTCAAAGCGAGCCCCCACCCCCTCTCGGCCCCTGTGCAGCTTAAAGAGACTCTGTCACCACATTATAAGTGCCCTATCTCCTATATAAGGAGATGGGCGCTGTAATGTAGGTGACAGTAATGCTTTTTATTTAAAAAAATGATCTTTTTTCACAACGTTAGGAGCGATTTTGGTTTATGCTAATGAGCTTTCTTAATGCCCAAGTGGGCGTACTTTTACTTTCGACCAAGTGGGCGTTGTACAGAGGAGTGCATGACGCTGACCAATCGGCATCATGTACTCCTCTCCATTCATTTACACTGCACTAGCGATATAGTTATATCACTATGTTCAGCTACATACACAAACCCTAACATTACTACAGTGTCCTGATAATGAATACACATGAAATCCAGCCTGGACGTCATGTGTACTCAGAATCCTGACACTTCTGACTCTTTTTTTGTGAGATTCCGGCAAGTGAAACCAAATCTCGTTTAGCTCCGTGATCTCGCGAGATTTCGTATCCGTTGCTGGAATCTCACAAAAAAGATTCAGAAGTGTCAGGATTCTGAGTACACATGACGTCCAGGCTGGATGGTCATGTGTATTCATTATCAGGACACTGTAGTAATGTTAGGGTTTGTGTATGAGGCTGCACATAGCGATATATCTATATCGCTAGTGCAGTGTAAATGAATGGAGAGGAGTGCATGATGCCGATTGGTCAGCGTCATGCACTCCTCTGTACAACGCCCACTTGGTCGAAAGTAAAAGTACGCCCACTTGGGCATTAAGAAAGCTCATTAGCATAAACCAAAATCGCTCCTAACGTTGTGAAAAAAGATCGTTTTTTTAAATAAAAAGCATTACTGTCACCTACATTACAGCGCCGATCTCCTTATGTATGAGATAGGACACTTATAATGTGGTGACAGAGCCTCTTTAACAGTCTACACGGGCTGTATGCCCTGTAAGATATGTCCGGGATTCCAAATGTGAATGTGACTGTACCTTTATTTATATTATTTCTTAGCAGATTTAAGACCAAGCATGTGTCTGTAAATGTTGGTCTTAGCAGCAGTTCTATGTAATTATAGTGTGTTGCTGCCACTAAAATAACTAAAATGTCATATTGTACTGTTGTGTTTTATTTAGATAGGACCTGTAGTCACATGACCAGGCTGTCCAGGTCCTCAAGTTAGTTTTATACTGTAGGTGCTATTGCTGGCAGGCCGCGCTGGTGTTTCCACTGTGGTGGGGAAGTTCAGCCCCGAACACCATTATAAAGGTCCCTTGAAGTTAAACACAGCAGTTTGTGGAACGTGGAGGTGAGTGTATGCCGCACTAGCAAATATAGGAGGTGGGGCCAACCAGAGTTTACAAAAGTAAGTGCCTTTGACCCCAAACATTGTTGGGCGTATTGTCAGTGACCGAGTTGCAGGTGGTGATGCAGTGGGACTGAGCAGGCCAAGAGTGGACCAGAGACAATGTGACCTGAACAGAGTATAATCATCTGATGCTGCAGTAGTGTAAGGAGCACCGGATGACCTGAGAGACAGACTGATGGAGGTTGAATGCTGCGATCCTGAGCAGATGTCACGAGAGTTGGATACTGACTAGATTAGATGGAGAGGGCCACCGCAAGTAAGGGATTGTCAGAGAACCTAGGAGGTTCTGCACAGTTTGAGAGAATCATCCTATCCCTACATAGGCCGTCTGTGCATATTGCGCTGACGAGCCACTGCCAGAGATTGTGGGAGAGCATTTAAAGGGGCACAGCCACTTTAAATAGTTGTATGCAAGAGACTGTAACTGTAACATTGTGGAATCAGCAAACATATTGTGCCTAAGTGAACCGCCATCAATCTGCCAACCGCCATGTACATTGTATATAAGTGTGCAACTTTCAAGATTTATGCCATCTGCGTAAGAGCCTGTAACCGTAAGCTTCTTAAACTGTGAATATATTTGAAACTTGCATTGCATGAGTACTGACTAAAAGTTTAAGTTGCTGCATTTGAACTGCATGTTCGCCTGCAATTCTTCTGCACCATCAAAGTTCTATCGCCCGCGCTTCACCTCCACTTTACAGTCTGCCCATGTATAATCACCATTGGTGATAGGGACTGATGCGGATGGTGACAATTTCTGTACAGCGCTGCAGAATATGTTGGCGCAATAGAAGCAGCAGGAAATAAATATAATTTTCCCTCTCTTAGCGCCATTTTAATACGATTGTTGTTGAAATAAATGTAGGTGGAGATGCTGTTCCAGCTCATCTGTAAACCACTGTTATATGGGATTAGCTGCTTGAAATTAGCTTAAATAGTCCGTGAAAGGATGTGGGCCAAAAATATTGTGAAAGCGTAATACTTTCCTCATAGTTATGAGATTCAAGTTAAAATTATATCTGGTAAAGATATTTTTATTTGCATTTAAGAGAAATGCATGGAAAAATGGAAATTCCCATTGTAATTATTCATTAGGGAACTTTTCAGACTCACCCACTTCAGGGTGCTGCTTAAAAAAGAGGTTATGTTTGGTAGGCATTAGAACAATACATACATGAAAAAGCAAAGGCAAACAGGAACAACACAGGACTTGGTATGAACCCTTGTGGAAGACTTTCTCGAAAAATCACTTGGAGAAACCATATTGCCGATTGTCAGAGATTTAATGGCTACAAAGCTACAACTGGGACTCAGGATCTTTTTTAATGTATCATCCATCTGTAATACTGGTAAATATTTTTTTATAATACCCAATTTTTGGGAATAATTTGTACTATATTAGGTAGAAAAAAATTGTTTGTTGATACTTATATTTGGTTTGTCTTTTTGAGTATACAAGTATTCCCCTTTAAGGGCTCATGCACACTTCAGTGAAATTCTTCAGTGTGCTATCCGTTTTTTTAACTGATAGCACACTGATCCATTTATTTCTATGGGACCATGAACACATTCGCCTTTTTTTGTGGATTCGTGTGTCTGTTTCGCAAATTATAGTGCAGGTCCTATTTCTGTCCGTTTCTGTGGATCGGTCTCGCCCATTGTAGCCTATGGGTCCATCAAAAAAAACTTCCGTGTGCAGTCAGATTTTTGAGGATCGCTTACCAGGCAACGTCAGGGTGGGCCGATTTTCCCTCGTTATGTTTTCTTTGTGGTCCGTGAAATACGGAAGACACGCGGAAGTAATACAGATTCAAAATACGGAGAAACGGAACGGATGCGGAATGAACACGGAAACCATACGGACATCAAAACAGACGATCAGCCCTTTTTTTTGGGCAGTATAAACGGTAAAGGATGTGTGCATGACGCAATTTGTTTGGCATGATGAAATATTGTACACTAATTACCGCTTACTTTTAGCCTGCTGTCAATAATGTCACATTCTTGAGAATATTGTTGTGGGTCGCTACAACTGTATCTGCCGTGAATATACTCTCCTACCTAAATTTTGTCCAGGCTAGGATATTTGACTTATAACAAACCTTGCTGGATTTAAGTTCGTTTGTCAGATACTGACAGTAAATAAGCGTTTTTTTTGGCTACAGATGACACCGAGAGACAGTATTGAAAAGTGAAAAACATCTGAACAAATTTACTGATTTACATTTTCTAGAACAACTGTCTTTATTTAATCTAAACACTCTCCAGCAAATCTATAGAACAGGAAAAGTTCATTTTAGTAGACAGGCTGTAAATCTACCAAATCCGACCTTCTATCTCTTATACTCAGGAGTTCCTGCAAAGGATGATATTCAATTACTTGTAGAATAAAGTCTGATACAGCGATACAATGACAGTATTACTAAAGGACATAATCTAACCAAAGGTGAAAAAAATTGCATTGAAATAGCTTGTTGAGATGAAAAACATCATTATCCGTGACTCAGATAAAGG
Source organism: Rhinoderma darwinii (assembly GCF_050947455.1). Classification (NCBI taxonomy): domain Eukaryota; kingdom Metazoa; phylum Chordata; class Amphibia; order Anura; family Rhinodermatidae; genus Rhinoderma; species Rhinoderma darwinii. The sequence continues at coordinate 102,058,777 of NC_134695.1, forward strand.
AGGGTCGGTTTTCATTATGGACACTGGACTCTATGAACAGGAGATGATTAAAATGCTCAATGGTGAAAAACCTCACTCTAGACTTGCCTCTGATCCTTTAAGAATGGACTGTCTCATTTATTGGATGAGGGTTTATCCTTAGGAATGATGAGTAGCAGAGAATATATCAATAGGGACCACCCGATATGCCCTATATTGCATGTCCTCCACAAAACACATAAAGTTCCCCCTTCCATTGACTCGTGCATATGGTCACTTACTGAATATCTAGGATCATGGTTGAATACTAAACTGCAATCCCTGGTTCGAAGATCTCCAAGTTATATCAGGGATAGAAAAAAAATATTGAAAATCATGAATCTGATGCAATGGAAAGAGGACAATGTGTGGGTGACTTGTGACAAAAGCACCCTCTATACAGCCATGCTGCACAAAAAAACCTTCATTGGTCTTGTAGACCAACTACAAAAATATACAAACTATCCAAATGAATTGAAGGAGTATCTGTTGACAGTGACAGAATTTCAGAACTTGACACACAACTACTTTTGTCTAAATTGACTTTTTTTTCCTGCAATGGCAAGGTTGTTTGATGGAATCTAAGTTCTCACATTCCTTGTCCAATATCTATGTAACATGGTGGGAGGAGAAATTCATATATACTGTACCCAATCCTTTTGTGTCTCAAATTTTCTGGAATGGGCGCTACATTGACGATATATTGTAGCACCTATACTAGAATTCATCACATATATCAATAATAATATGGATAATCTGTTCTTTACCTTTAATACCAATAATACTTCCATCCCATTTCTGGATATCCTCGTAACAGGGGACAGTACAGTACCCGTGTCATATGCAGTTTATATAGAAAGCCAGTTCCTGGAAATTCAGTTCTCCATGCCACAAGCTGTCACTTAGTCACATAGTAAAAAATTTACTAGTAGGAAAGTATATTCGCGCAGGTTGCAATTGCAGCAACCTACACATTTTTTTTTCAAGAATGTTACATTATTGACAACAGGCTAAAAGTAAGAAATTATACACCACCAATATTGCATTGTGCCAACCAAATAGTTAATTCTAAAACAAGAGGTTAATACTTATCAAATGTAAGTAGGTACAGTCCAGTTTTCTCTACACAATTTAGTATACATTATTACCAAATAGTGGGTATTATAAAAAAAAAATATTTACCAGTATTACACAGGGATGTTGAGTCCCGGTTGTAGCTTTGTGATAATCGGGAATATGTTTTCTACAAGTAATTTTTCCAAAAAGACTTTCACTAGTGGATATACGTGGCTAAATACCAAGGGTTTACATAAATGGGGTAATTCAGGATGTGGGTTGTGCTCTTATATGTATAATACCCAGACCTCTTTTCAATATTATACTGTTTATTAACTGTGGTACAACACATGCGGCATGCATCATTCACTGTGGTATATGCAGCCTGTAATGCGTAAACTGAACTACTAGAAATCTTAGAAAACGCATAAGTGAGCATTGGACTGATGTTCACAACCCTGGGCAACGCAAATTGTCTGGTGCATCCCAGAGACACAAGGGATCTAAGGGGCATTTGCAATAAAAAGAGAGTGGGGTCCCAGCTGTCCGACACCCACCGATCAGCAAGTTACCCTATAGGGGGCAGCTTGTTCTAACCGGAATACCCCTTTAATTATCTTAGGAGTTCCTTATATACGCTCTTCTGTCATCCATTTCTATTTTAGCTTTAGTGCTTCTTTCAGATTGTGGATGGAGTTTAAATGGAAATATTAAAGCGGCTCTGTCACCACATTATAAGTGGCCTATCTTGCACGTAATGAGATCGGCGCTGTAATGTAGATTACAGCAGTGTTTTTTATTTAGAAAAACAATCATTTTTGATGGTTATGACCTATTTTAGCTTTATGCTAATGACTTTCTTAATGGACAACTGGGCGTGTTTTACTTTTTGACCAAGTGTGCGTTGTGGAGAGAAGTGTATGACGCGGACCAATCAGTGACCAGTCAGTGTCATACACTTCTCCCCATTAATTTACACAGCACATAGTAATCTTACTAGATCACTATGTGCAGCCACATACACACACATTAACATTACTCAAGTGTCCGTCCTGAGAGTTAATAGACATCACAACCAGTCAGGACGTGATGTCTATTCAGAATCCTGACACTTCGGTAGAGATTTACAGCAAGGCAAACATAATCTCGTTTTAAATTACATTTTACAGCGTAATCTCGCGAGATTACGCTTGCCTTGCTGTAAATCTCACACAAACATTACCGAAGTGTCAGGATTCTGAATAGACATCATGTCCTGGCTGGTAGTGATGTCTATTAACTCTCAGGACACTTGAGTAACATTAATGTGTGTGTATGTTGCTGCACATAGTGATCTAGCTAGATCACTATGTGCTGTGTAAATGAATAAGGAGAAGTGTATGAAGCTGATTGGTCAGCGTCATACACTTCTCTCCACAACGCCCACTTGGTCAAAAAGTAAAAACACGCCCAGTTGTCCATTAAGAAAGTCATTAGCATAAAGCTAAAATAGGTCATAACCGTCAAAAATGATTGTTTTTCTAAATAAAAAACACTGCTGTAATCTACATTACCGCGTCAATCACATTATGTACAAGATAGGGCACTTATACTGTGGTGACAGAGCCTGTTTAAGTCTCCAAAGGGAAGAATCTCGTGGGTTTATGATTTGGCTACATTTTAAAATACACAGTATGGTAATTATAAGATTACTATCCCACCAAGAGAAAATACTCCACACTGTACTCAGACTGGTGCGATCATTTGCCTCTAGTGTTTCCTGACAATTTGTGCAATGGTTATTTTATGATGTTGGATGGTGTCCAGTTTCAGTTTGATTTATATCTGTAAAGTGTCTGTGAGCTGCAGATTACAGTAGCTGACTTCACAGAGGACAGGAATCAGTTGCTAAATGGACACTGTCATCATAACTCTGAACTGCTGTTATGTATATAAACGCAGAAAAAAACATTCTGTTTATGGTGCTTCCTTGTGAGTTTAGATGTGGTGGAAAACGTCCTCTACGGTTAGGCTGGATTCACACGAGCACATTACGTCTGTAATGGACGGAACGTATTTTGGCCACAAGTCCCGGACCGAACATACTGCAGGACAGCTGTCCCGTACTGTAATCATGTTTTCAGTGTGGGACAGTAGTTCCATGGAGAGGCAGGGACTCCTAGCATCGTACATAACTATGATGCTAGGAGCCCGGCTCCCTGCAGTGTGTTCGGTCCGGGACTTGCGGCCGAAATACGTTCCGTCCATTACGGACGTAATGTGCTCGTGTGAATCCAGCCTTATGCTGCATGCAGATTTTGTCACGGATTTTACCCTTTGCAATGCAAAGGTCAACAACTGGAAATGATTTGCCTCTAAGCACCATAGCTTTGTATTAATTTGTTTATAAAGGAATATCTTTTTACAATATTGTTAGAATTTTTCCACTCTATTAGAATTAAGACGTCACACAGCATGGGAAAGCATGACACTTCAACTGGGGGATTAGATCTGATGTGAATGGCATTATTGCCTGCAGCATCCACTTGTTTACTTCACTATGAATCATTAAAATAGTCATCTCCTGGTGCTATGCTTAAGCCAATACCTGCTAGTACCTGTTGTCTTATAGCACAGAATCAAATATTAAAAACAAATAAGCACGATATGAATACAGATAAAGCAAGTCCTTACATAAGTCCTTACAAAAAGAGTTCCTGGAAGCTGTAAATTACTTTCTATGTAGGGGACATGAGCTTTTTCAGAGTCCTGTAGAGTGCACAGTGTACCAGAAAATTTTGTGATTCACAAGTGACATCTTTTCTGATGCTAGTTGTTCTCTTTCCTTTTCTTCTCCATCCAGTCCAGACTTATATGATGACTTTTCCTGGTCATGACTCTTCTCTGCAGTTTGCTGCTTAGATGTCTTTGTCTCCTCACTTTTCCAACACATAAACAACTATATACTAACCCAAACTACTCATGGTGCCACACACTGTGCTCCTGAATAAAATAGCACCATAAAATGTGCCCCTAAATATGACACCACACACTGTGCCCCTGAATAAACTGCCACACACTGTGCCCCAGGATAAAATGCCTCACACTGCGCCTGCTAAAAAGAGTGCTACACGCAGTGCACCCTGAAAATAAAGCACAACACATGCTGTGCCCCCTGTAGAAAATGCCACACAGTGTCCCCTGTGGTTAGTGCTACACAATGCCCCCTTTAAAAAGCGCCACACAGTGCGCCCTGTAAAGAGTGCCACACAGTGCCCCATGTAGAAAGTGCCACACATACACCTTGTAGTTAGTGGTCACACGGTGCCCCTGTAAATAGTGCCACACTGTGCCCCTATAGAGTGCTACACAGTGCCCCTTATAGAGAGTGCCACACTGAGGCACCTGTAGATAGTAGCCACGCAGTACCCCCTGTAGATAGTTGCGACAAAACGCCCCTGTAGATAGTGCCACACAGTGTCCCCTGTAGATAGTGCCACATAGTGTCCCGTGTAGATAGTGCCACACTGTCCCTTGTAGTGAGGGCCACACAGTGCACTTTGTAGAAAGTGCCCGACAGTGCTACTTGTAGATAGTACCACACAGTCCCCCGTGTAGAAAGTGACACACAGTGCCCCTTGTAGATAGGTCCACACAGTGCTCCTTGTAGATAGTGACACAGTGCCTCTTGTAGAAAGTGTCATACAGTGATCCCTATAGAAAGTGGCACACAAAATGCCCCTTTAGATAGTGCCACATAGTTCCCCCTGTAGACAAACTCACACACAGTGTCTCGTTAAAAAAAGATATATATTACATATTCACCTGTCCCTCTTCTTAAGCTGTCATCCAGCGATGCAGGCCTCGCCACTTCTGACCAGACCTGCTCCAGCATTACACAGGCAGTGCAATGATATCATCTGTCCACCTGCATCACAGGAAAAACACTGAATGTAAGGGTAGGGAACTGATGGTTCCCTTACACTTGCCAGTGCTAAGTGAGGCTGTTTAATTGTCCTAAGGATACCGATAAAATTGAATACCAGGTCAGGAACCTTATTCTGTTATTTTAACAACCGGTTCGAGCGAACCGTAGAGCTGCTCAGAACATGCACCTATTTTTTAGGGAAGGCCTGGGAAATTAGGCATTACACAGTTTCCATTGAAATCAGTGGGCCGTGAGTGCAATGATATGCCAAGTTCTCCAGAGCGAGAGACGCTTTTTCTACCCGCTCTGCGCTCCGGCTGAAAGATGAGGCTCTTGAAAGGGGGAACACCTCTATTAACTCATAATTCCCCAATAGGGTTTTTAACATAGGGTTTCTAAACCAGACAACCCCTTTAAACAATGTAACACATGTTTAACTTGATTATATTTTATGGTTTGTCTGCTGTCCTTTTAATATCAATATGTTTTGCTAAATGAGATATTATTCCATTTCCCCGTAAGCTATTGTACATCACCACTGTCAACTGTAGGTTCACTGACATAATGGTGTTACATGAAATCAGTGAGTCATCAATTCTATTTTATTTGCCAGAGCGGCCTCTTGGCCTGTATATCTCTTTCTTTCACACAATGCACACATTTATGAGTCAGTTGTAGCGGTTTGGTGCCATTAGAACACAGTGTCACTCTGTAGCACAGTCAACAGTCGCATACCCTGGGAAAATGATAAATGGGCTGTTCCCCGTTCTCACCCTTGCTGTTACGGATCTTATATAAACCTACAAGTACCAACATATGCTACATAGCCATGCATATATATAAATTGTAAACTTTATTGAAATACAAATCTAAAACATCATTAAAAACTGGATGAAAACCCATATTTGAACAAACAGACACAGCAAATAATGGTGTACTAATCTGGTTACAATGATGACTACACGGTGTATCAAAACACATGTCCTGGTCAGTAACAGTAACAGTAAGTGTATATTGTGTGATAGAACCAGTGCATAAACTCCAATGTTATTGTTAATTAATGTCCCGTAATATCGGATCAGAGAGAGAGAGAGAGAACATATATAAATACAATTAAATAAGTCAAGGCAAATGCCAAAGTATCTAGATGAATAATACTGACTCACTATTAACCGGGATTACTGTAAATTGTGTCCACCCCTATTACGGATCTTGTCTGAAATGAACAGAATTATTTTTCTAAGTATTTTAATAAAATATGCAAAAAATGTCTAATTGCAGACCTACAGATGGCTGGAATATTTTCGTTTTTTCTCCTTTTATTATGTCCCTATGAATGATCCCATTGTAGAGAGAATAGGGTTTGAGTACAGTAAAGCTGCCAAAACATATATGAGATTTGTTGGCAGGTGTTGACAGATCTGTTGACAATCTGATGTGAATGGCCATCAGCAGACCCCATTGAGACCAAAGAGGGTCAAAAATATTGGAATCTTTTTGTTAGATACTTATTCATTCTACCCAGGGATGAGCAGTGCAGGAGGTAGAACTAGTACTGTAGTCAGAACGATTGTGTAAGGTGCTTTTCATGGATGAGATGTTGTCAAAGACAAGAATCTTTCAAAATTTTCTTCATCATTGATTCTCTAATTCACTGATCTTGACCCTAGAAATTACTTCTACGTCTAGTGTCTTTATCACTATCATCTATTTTGTTTAGAGTTCCTTAGATTTGGAGGTATTTTACAGGAGACCTCCTGTCAAGGTCTGGAAGCACTGGAATCGGGTGGCTGAAACAATATGGAAGGCGGGTGATCATATCAAGAGTTGTCAAGTAACAGTCCAGCGTTGGCACACAGATGAGCCACAACAGTTTGTTGCTTAAGGCAGGGAGACGTGGTCAGGAAACAATCCAAGTACAGTACACAAATAAGCAGCAATAGTTTGAAGAGAAAGTACAAGGGCCAGGCTTATATAGGAAGCCAAAAGTCTGAGACTTATCAGGAAATCAAGGCAAGGAACCTTAAGAGGCACGAATCAAGAGAACCTATTAATTACTTCATTAATTTGAGCAGAAATTTGAAATGGCACCAATATATTTCTAGCCCAATTTTGGAAAAGATACTTGCAGCTTTACATTTCTTGTGGAAAGCCACACTTTGTAACCAACATAAAAAGCAGGTGTTGCTTTCCGGTGTTTATTAGCATCCTGTTTAAATTAATTTTTCATCATGGTGCAAACTCTCAATTTTTTTTCTTTAACCTTTTGTATAGTCATAAAGCATTCAGTCACTGCTGGAAGAGAGGTACCAATTGGTAAATCAGGAATGAAGACTGGGGAAGGCCTGTATTCTCATAGAAAGGAATAATAATAATCTATCTCAACTGTGGGTAAGTAATCCAACCAATCATACTGAAGATAACTAATGAGGCATCGAACATATTGTTCAAGAGTTTGATTAGTAGTTTCTTCTCAACATTGAACAAAGGTGTTTCTGCAGGACATATAGACGGCCCGATAAAGCCTTTTTTTAAATTCTCATCCAAATATTCCTGAAAGGCTTCCAGCTCTGGTTCAGAAAGAGAGTAGATGTCACGAGGCGGGATGTGGACCCACTGGGACGTACCGCATAGCAGGATGGCAGCTGGCCAAACAGGTAAGAACAGACTTCAAAAGTTCAGCGAGCATACCTGAGGCAATCGTAGACAGTAGCGAGGCAGGCACGTCCAGGACCAGGCGGCGGAAGATATCAGGAGAGGCGTAGACTGTAGCACAACATGGCAACAGCACGGCAACAGCACAGCACGGCACTAGAACTGGGTAGCACGGAAACAGGATACGGGATACAGGGACAAGGTACACTGGGAAACTGGAAGACACTGGGAAACCATTAGAACGACAAACTATGGGTAACAAACAACGCTCTGGCAAAGAGCAAGAGGGCAGAGCCCTTGTTATAGCCCAGGGCATCCTGGGCTATATTGCAGACTTCCTGCAAAATGTGCGCACTGGCCCTTTAAGACTGTGCACGCACCGGCGCGGACGCCCGCCGTAAACATTTGAAGTCCAGAAGTGAGTGCCGGCTCCTCACAGGAGGACGACGCTGCAAGCAGGTAAGATGTCCATGGCCACGGCCGCCGAGGTTTAAGGCAGAGCGACGGACCGTGGCCATAGACGTTACAGTAGCCCCCCTCTTACGCCCCCTCTTCTTGGGACCAGAGCGGGAGAGAAACTTCCTCACGAGGACAGGAGCATCAATGTTCTCCTCTGGTTCCCAAGACCTCTCTTCTGGACCGAACCCCCTCCAATCCACTAAATAAAATGTCCTTCCTCCCACCTTCTTGGTAGCCAGAATCTCCTTTACTTCAAAAGTCCCCGATGAGCTGCCAGGGACCACTGTAGAACTGGGAGTCCTGGAGTAGAGGTTCAGGACCACGGGTTTCAGTAGGGAGACGTGGAAGGAGTTAGGAATCCTGAGGGTAGGGTGGAGCCGCAGCTTGTAGGATACCGGGTTGATCTGTAGCAGGATTTCGAAGGGTCCGAGGAACCTAGGAGCAAACTTGCACGACGGCACCTTCAGCCGGATATTCCTAGAAGACAACCAGACTTTAGTCCCTGGAAGGAACTGCGGAGGCGCCCGTCTTCTTGTATCTGCCTTTCTCTTCATGCGGCCCACCGCCAACAGGATAGAAGATTTGGTCTGTTGTCAAATCTGTAGAAAGTCCCTGAAGGTTGAGTCAGCTGCAGGAACCTGGGACATAGTAGAAACAGGAAGACGTATACGAGGATGATGACCGTAGACGATGAAGAATGGACTGGAAGTGGTCGACTCACTGGTGTGGTTGTTATAAACTAACTCTGCCCACGGGAGCAACTGCACCCAATCATCATGGAGCCTGGAAACAAAATGACGCAGCTAGTTTTCCATGATCTGATTAACTCTCTCGACTTGTCCATTGGACTGGGGATAATAGGCCGAAGAGAAGTCCAATTTCACACCAGGAAGGCCACAGAGTGCTCTCCAAAACTTCGAGGTGAACTGGACCCCTCGGTCCGAGACAATGGGCAGGGGCAAGCCGTGCAGACGGAAGATGTGTTGTATGAAGAGGTCAGCCAATCGCATAGCAGATGGCAGACCGGTCAAGGGAATGAAGTGAGCCATCTTGGAAAATCGATCCACCACCACCCAGATCACACTGCAACTCGCAGAAGAAGGAAGATCCGTGACAAAGTCCATAGCGACATGTTTCCAGGGGGCAACGGGCACAGGCAGTGGTTGGAGCAAGCCAGCAGGTCTGGGGTGAGCAACTTTATTTGATGCGCATTCCGTGCATGAGGAGACAAAGTCCATAACGTCTTTGGGCCACCAGAACTGACGGGTGATTAGATCTTGGTTCTTACGAGCGCCCACGTGACCTGCCAGCTTAGAACTGTGACCCCAGCGAAGAATTCTTCCTCGGTCAGCCAGACGTACAAAAGTCCTTCACGGAGGAATGTCTCTAACTTGCAGGGGATTCACAGAGAAGATGCAGGATGGGTCAATAATATTCTGTGGAGATTCCATGGCGTCCTCGGTTTCAAAAGATCTAGACAAGGCGTCGGCCCTCACATTCTTGTCGGTAGTGGAGTTCGAACCGGAACCGAGCAAAGAATAACGACCACCTGGCTTGACGGGTATTCAACCGCTGAGCCGTCTGTAGGTAGGTCAAATTTTTATGATCCGTGAAAATCAGGAAAGGATGAACCGCGCACTCCAGTAGATGTCTCCACTCCTGCAGAGCCAGCTTGATGGCCAGTAACTCCCGAGTAGTTGCGCTCTGCGGAAGAAAACAGCTTAGAATAGTAGCCACATACCACAGCCTTGCCTTTCGATCCTCTCTGGAACAACAGTGCACCAGTACCAACCGAGGAAGCGTCCACCTCTAATTAAAACTGTAGGGATACATCAGGATGGTGCAGAATGGAGGCAGACGTGAAGGCTTTCTTCAAGGATTCAAATGCGGCTTCAGCCTCCGGAGTCCACATCTTGGCATTCATACCCTTCTTAGTGAGGGTGGAGATAGGAGCAGTCGAAGATGAGAAGTTCGGGATGAACAGTCGGTAGAAGTTGGCGAATCCTAGGAAGCGTTGTATGGCCTTGGGGGCGTGGCCACTCCAGGACAGCCTTTACCTTCTGGGGGTCCATCTTGAGGCCCTGATCGGAGATAATATAGCCCAGGAAGGATAGAGACTTCTTCTCAAACACACACTTCTCCACCTTGGCATAAAGGCGATTCTCTCTTAGACGGAGCAACACCTGGCGGACATGACTTTGATGAGTTATTGGATCTGGGGAAAAAAATCAAAATGTCATTTGATGCACACCACAACACAAACATAAAGGAGATCACGAAAAATGTAATTGACAAATTCTTGAAATACTGTGGGGGCGTTACACAGGCCGAAGGGCATAACTAAGTATTCGTAGTGCCCCTCACGAGTATTAAAGGCAGTCTTCCATTCGTCACCTCGACGAATCCGGATCAGATTGTAGGCCCCCCGCAGGTCCAGTTTGTAAAAAAATGTTGCCCCCCCCGTATGCGATCAAACAGTTCAGAAATCAAAGACAGAAGGGAACCTGTTCTTCACCATGATCTGGTTTAGGCCTCGGTAGCCAATGCAAGGTCGTAGCGAGCCATCATTTTTTTTTAACAAAGAAGAACCCGGCTCCGGCCGGGGATGAGGATTTACGAATGAAACCCCTCTCCAGGTTCTCCTTAATGTAAGCCGACATGGGTCTCTGGCAAGGAGAGAGGGTACACTCTACCACAAGGAGGAGACGATTCAGGAACCAGGTCGATCGGACAGTCATATGCCCGGTGTGGCGGCAAGGTCTCAGCCTCCTTTTTGTTGAAGACATCGGAGAATATGGAGAAACAGGAAGGCAACCCTGTGAATGGCTGAAGAGGAGTAGACTGTGGCGACTGGATATGGCCCAGACAGCGGTCAAGACACTTCGGGCCCGACTGGAGGACTTCTCCAGAGTTCCAATCCAGGACGGGGGCATGCAGATGGAGCCAAGGCAAACCCAGCAGCACGGGGTTGAAAGCCTTGGACAGGACGAACAGGGAGATGAGTTCAGCATGAAGGGCTTCCACTTATAGTCACAAAGGCTTGGTTACGGACACAACTGGATCAGGCAATGCCAGTCCATCCACCGAGGCAACGATCAACGGCCTTTCAAGCGGGATAGTAGGCAACTGAAGGAGATCCACAAGGTCCTGCCAGATGAAGTTAGCTGCAGAGCCGGAGTCCAGATAGGCAGAGACCGGATGGGACCTCTCGCCAGCAACGATGGTTACAGTAATGAATAGTTTGGAAGAGAGTTCTTGATTCAATGTGTTGACGCCCAGGGTTGTCTCTCCAACCAAACCTAGGTGCTGGGGTTTTTTGGCTTGTTAGGATACAGACGCAGAACATGGCCAGCGAGGCCGCAATATAAGCAAAGTCCAGAGGTGCACCTGCGCTGTTTCTCCTGGACCGATAATTTTAGTCGGTATACTTGCATCGGGACCTCGGGCAAAGCAATAAAAGCAGACATAAGGCGTTGCTGGAAGTTGGGTGCCAGTCTAGGAGGCTGACGCTCCTGACGAACCTCGTGAGATCTCTCCCTCAGCCTTATGTCTACCCGAGTGGCAAGCAGAATCAAGTCGTCCAAGGCAGGAGGCAGATCTCAAGCGGCCAGTTCATCCTTGATCTCGGACGACAGGCCATGCCAATAGGATGCCACCAAGGCTTCATTGTTCCAGGATAGCTCTCCTGCCAGGGTCCGGAACTGGATCGTATACTCGCCCATGGAGGTGTCCTCTTGGCGAAGGTTGAAGATGGCAGTGGCTGCCGATGAGACTCGCCCAGGCTCCTCAAAAACAGTTCGGAATATTCGCAGAAGCCCCTGGAAATCTTGGGTCTCGGGTCCCTGACGTTCCCAGATATTATTAGCCCATGCCAGGGCTTTGCCAGTCAGGAGGGATATGAAACCCCAACAAGCACTGGCGTCTCCATCGAACCAAGAGCGCAATGGCAGCGAGAACCGAGGATCCCGACAGGAGCTGCCAGGAGGAGTAACAGGAGGATCGGATTGGAGGACTTGCATAGAGGCGGGAATAGAAGCAACTAGTGTCCCTAGCTGCTGCGCCATAGAGTCCACTGCCACAAGGAGCTGATCCTGCCTAGCTCGGAGATCCAGCAGGTCCGCCTGCATGGCTTGGGAGGGTGCCAAACCCTTGAATTGACCAGCGGAGTCCATGGCCAGAGCGTACTGTCACGAGGCGGGGTGTGGACCCACTGGGCCGTACCGCGTAGCGGGATGGCAGCTGGCAAAACAGGTAAGAACAGAGTTCAATAGTTCAGTGAGGGTACCTGAGGCAATCGTAGACAGAAGCGAGGCAGGCATGTCCTGGTACACTGGGAAACTGGAAGACACTAGGAGACCATTAGCACGACAAACTATGGGTAACAAACAACGCTCTAGCAAAGAGCAAGAGGGCAGAGCCCTTTTTATCACCCAGGGCATCCTAGGCTAGGTTACAGACTTCCTGCAAAATACGCGCACTGGCCCTTTGGGACCATGCACGCGCGGGCGCGCGTGCCTGCCAGAGATAGTCTAGATGTCCAGAAGTGAGTGCTGGCGCCTCACAGGAGGACGATGCTGCAAGCAGGTAAGATGTCCATGGCCACGGCCGTCGAGGTTTAAGGCAGAACGACGGACCGTGGCCATAGACGTTACAGTAGACAAGACCGGAAGGAATTTTAACTCTGGGTAACAGTTCTATAGGCCAATTATATGAGCGATTAAGAAGAAACTAATCTGCATTCTTGTTATCATAGACATCCTGAAATTCTTTGTATTGTGACGGTAATGGAGATGTACGTAGAGGCAGTGAAGAAGTAGGTTAATGTAGATAATTCAGTTTACAATTTTCAGAGGGAAAATGTATACAATGTGTTTCCCAATTGATGGATGGATTGTCAGAAAAAAGTCAAGGAATCCCCAAAATAACTGGAAACTTTAGAGGAACAATCAGTTGAAAATTAATAACTTCTTGATGATCAGACTTGATGAGAATTCAAAGCTGCTTCTTTTCATGACTAACAGGCCCCGATCATAGGTGTGAAACATCAACAGTTTCCATGTCTACTGGTGTGCAAAGGCTATGTCCTTGAAATATCCCCCAGCCCCAGAGTCAAGTATAGCAGAATGAGAAATCTTACGTTTTTAGTGCAGATATGTATTGGCACTATAAAATAAGACTCCGATGCCAGCAACTTGTTTTTACCCTGTGCCAGAGCAGAAATTAAATGTATTTTTTAATCCAACAGATCAGATAACTCCAGTTTAGTTTATTCTTCTACATCAGTGATAGCGATTGTCCTACAGATCTTATTTGAGAAATATACAACATAGTGCCCTGAACCCCCACAGTAAAGGCAAAGATTTTCTGTACATCGTCTCTGTTTTTCTACTGTAGTAAGGGGTTTTCAAATAACATTGATTTGCATAGGTTCAGATATAGATTCAGTATTTTGCTCAGTCCTCAGCGTTCATTGAATGAAGGAAAAGGCAGGACACGTTAAGAATCTGAGCTGAAACGGCGGGGGATCGGTGAGGTGAGTATGACTTCTTTTGTTATTTTATAACATGCTCATCTGTTTTCTAAAATAAAATATCTGGCTGGGCAACCCCAGGCCAGTATGTGGGCACCATTGTCTTGGGGCGCAGTATGTGGGTATTATTTTCTGGGGTCACAGAGTGTGGGCACTATTGTCTGGAGCACAGTGTGCGGCCACCATTGTCTGGGGCACAGTGTGTGAGCACTATTGTCTGGGGGCGCAGTGTGTGTGCAATATTATCTAGGGGCACACTGAGAGGGCACTATTGTTTGGGAAATAGTGTTAACGACGTGGCACTATTATCTAGGGCAACAGTGTGTGGTTCCTTTGTCTGGGGTGCATAGTGTAGGAGACTAATGTCAGTGGGCATAGTTTGAGACTAATTTCGGTTGGCACAATGTTTGACTCTTGTCAGTGGGTACAGTGTGTGGAACTATTTTCAGGGCCCAATGTGTGGCATTGTTATATTCAGAGGCACAGTGTGTGGCAGTATTATTTTCAGAGGGCACATCTTGTGTCATTATTTTGTGGCTCTTCCAGACTCTGCATGTACTGAAATATTCTTCTATAGAAGCAATTCTGAGAATATCTCCGTACATACAGTGTCGGCTAGAACATTTTTATCTTTTTCTTCCCTACAGAACATTTTTTTTGTCAGATTTGTGCGGAATCCGACAGAAAGAAATTGCATTTCTTCGATCTTAAAAATAAAGTGGCCACAATGTGGTTTTATTGCTGTATCCCCATTATAGGTTTTCCCTGCACAGTGACACTAGAGTGGGTGAAATTAGGCATCTATGGACAAGGATTGGGTGGGGTTAGATCCATGGCTTAACAGCAAGAAAAAATTGCCACAGCAGGTGGCACGTTTCGCCAGAGTTTTACTCTTTTCATTCTTTGAAAAATTTGGAGATTTAAAGTTGGTCTACAGATTATTTTCATGCTGCAGACTATACAATTAAATCCATGAATCCAGTATTGATCAGTCACAGACAAAATAAACAAAAAATAAATCCAGTGACTTACAGGTGACATCTTCTCTGATTGGAGTCGCTATTTTTTCTTTTCTGCTCCATCCGCCATGATGAATTCTCCTGATGACTACAGAGTTTACTGCCCAAAAACCTTTGGCCCCTTGCTTCTTCAGGCCTTCCCAGCCTACATTACTTCAGACCCCAGACCAGAGCTCTATATTAGGCCAGACCCTTAAATTGCTTCAGACCCCAGACCCCTTAATTACTTTAGACCCCATAGCCCAAATTACTTCAGACTCCAGACCAGACCCCTAAATTAACTCAGAGAAGAGCACTAAATTGTGACCATAGACCAGACACCTAAACTATTTCATACCGCAGACCAGACCCCTAAATTACTTTAGACCTTCTAAATTAATTCAGAACCCAGACCAGACCACAAAATTAATTCAGACTCTAGACCAGACACCTAAATTACTTAAAATCCCAGACCAGACCCCTAAATTACTTCAGACCTCCTAAATTAATTAAGACACCAGATCAGACCTCTATATTTCAGACCCTACACCAGACCCCTAAATAAAATCGGACCACAGACCATACCTCTAAATTACTTCAGACCCTAAACCCCATAAATTAATTCAGACTCCAATGCAGACCTATATATTAATTCAGACCCAAGACCAGACACCTAAATTTATTCAGCCCCCATACCAGACCCTTAGGGCTCATGCACACGACTGTGTTTTCCTTCAATGTGCCATGTGCAGTTTTTGATGATAGCATGTAGGGTGTGCCCCGAACCCACTTATGTATATATGTTAAGCGCCTAATGTTATGTTATGTTATGTAATGCAACAGTATTTGTATTAGCAGAAAAGGTTCTTTTCCATAGAGCACTATATGTTTTGTACAGACGAGACTCTGTGAAGGCATATTAGCGTCAGAGGTCAGTTGTGGCGTGCGGCCCCTTTAAAAATAAATTGGAGGAGCTTAGTCTTTATAAAAAATAATAACGATGATATAGTGACAGTTGATGAGTGATGGAGGAGAGAGACAGAAAGAGTGATGTTAGTGGGATAAGCAGGAGATGGAGAAAGAAGTCAGTACAGAGTGGCTGGATTTGCCTCGTGGGGTGTGAGCTTCTGTTGGATTGCCGGGCAGGACGGGAGCTGCCACATTGTAGAGCCGTGCCGGGCAGGGCGAGAGCTGCCCGATTGGATAGCCGGGCAGGGCGAGAGCTGCCAGATTGGATAGCAGGGCAGGGCGAGAGCTGCCAGTTGATATTGCCAGGTAGGACGCAAGCTACCTAGTGACTGATCCACCAGACTTTGTATTGCTCGGCTGAATGGTGTACCGCCAGCTCAGCACTTCATATGAGAACAAAGATCTCCTGCTCCACAAGTTTAACTTGAGACTGAACCATTAGTCAACACGATGTCCCATTCTCACCAGTTATATCAGAAACCGATAAGTATAGAGCCAATTTATTAGCGAAACCGTCAAGATTATGTACCAAATATTGTAACCATGAAGATTGTGCCTCTGCTGGAGTAAAGTTCTGTTCAGTATCTTATACCTGTGTCGCCTGAAGTTCTTGCTGTGCAATTTCCTCTGCGGGGCAGTAACCATCCTGAACCCCCTCCCACCTGTTACAAGTGCATTGATCCATTCAATTATATCGGGCCGTGCACACAACAGTGTTTTTTTTTTGCGGATCCGTTGTTCCATTCTGCAAATTATAGAACAAGTACTATCCCTGTCTGTTTTTGCAGACATGTGCCGCAATGCAAGTCTATGACCCCATGCACACGGCCGTAAAAACTCTCCGTAATTGAGGACCGTAATACGGTCCGCAATTACGGACCCATTCAGTTCTATTGGCCCCGGACACCTTTTCATATCGCTACGGATAGGTGTCCGTGCAGTAGAACTGTGCCGGGAATTATGGAGCATGTCCTATTTTTCGTATTTTACGGGCCGTGCTCCTATACTTTCTCTGTCTCAAATGACCTTGACAAGGCATTGGCCCTCACATTCTTGTCGGCAGGTCGGTAGTGGAGTTCGAACCAGAACCGAGCAAAGAACAAAGACCACCTGGCTTGACGAGGATTCAACCGCTGGGCCATCTGTAGGTAGGTCAGGTTCTTGTGATCCGTGAAGACCAGGATAGGATGGACTGCGCTCTCCAGTAGGTGTCTCCACCCCTGCAGAGCCAGCTTGATGGCCAGTAACTCCCGGTCCCCAATCGAGTAGTTGCGCTCTGCGGAAAAAAAACTGTTTGGAATAGTAGCTACATACCACAGTCTTGCCCTCTCTGGAACAACAGTGCACCAGCACCAGCACCAACAGAGGAAGCATCCACCTCTAAAGAAAACTGTAGGGATACATCAGGGTGGTGAAGAATAGAGGCTGACGTGAAGGCTTTTTTTAAGGATTCAAATGCAGCTTCTACCTCCGGAGTCCATACTTTGGCATTCATGACTTTTTAGTGAGGGTAGAGATGAGAGCAGTCAAAGATGAGAAGTTGGGAATGAACAGCCGGTAGAAGTTGGCAAATCTCAGGAAGCGTTGTATGGTCCTTAAGCCTTGGGGGCGTGGCCACTTCAGGAAAGCCTTTAGCTCCTCAGGGTCCATCTTGAGACCCTGATCGGAGATGATATAGCCCAGGAAGGGAATAAACATTTTTTCAAACACACACTTCTCTAGCTTGGCATAAAGATGATTCTCTCTTAAACGAAGCAACACCTGGCGGACATGACACTGATGAGTTACTGGATCAGGAGAAAAAATCAAAATGTCATCGAGATCTGAAATCAAAGGCAGTGGGTACCTGTTCTTCACCGTGATCTGGTTGAGGCCTCGGTAGTCAATGCAGGGTCGGAGGAATCCATCTTTCTACTTGACAAAGAAAAACCCAGCTCCGGCCGGGGATGAGGATTTACAAATGAAGCCCCTCTCCAGATTCTCTTTAATGTAGGCAGACATAGACTGGGTCTCTGGCAAGGAGAGAGGGTACACTCTACCGCGAGGAGGGGACGACTCAGAAACCAAGTCGATCGAACAATCATATGCTCGATGTGGCGGCAAAGTCTCAGCTTCCTTCTTATCGAAGACATTAGAGAACATAGAGAAACAAGAAGGCAACCCTGCCAATGACTGAAGCAGAGGAGGCTGCGGTGGCTGGACATGATCCAGACAGCGGTCGAGACACTTGCGGCCCCACTGGAGAACCTCTCCAGAGTTCCAATCCAAGACTGGGGCGTGCAAACGGAGCCAAGGCAAACCCAGCAGCACGGGGTTGACGGCCTTGGACAGGACAAACAGGGAGATGAGCACAGAATGAAGAGCTCCCACTTGAAGTCTTAATGGCTTGGTCATAGACAAAACTGGGTCAGGCAATGGCAGTCTATCTACTGAGGCAACGGTCAACGGCCTTTCCAACTGGACAGTGGGCAACTGAAGAAGATCCACAAGGTGAAATTGACTACAGAGCCAGAGTCCAGGTAGGCAGAGACCGGATGGGGCCTCTCGCCAGCAATGATGGCTACTGGAATGAACAGTTTGGAGGAGAGTTTTCGATTAAATGCAGTAGCGCCCAGGATTTTCTCTCCAACCAAACCTAGGCGCTGGGGTTTATTGGCTTCTGAGGGCACAGACGCACACAACATGGCCAGCGAGGCCGCAATATAAACAGAGTCCAGAGGTGCGCCTGCGCTGTTTCTCCTGGACGGACAATTTTAGCCGATCCACTTGCATCGGAACCTCGGCCAAAGCAGTAGAAGGGGGCAAGAGGGGTTGCTGGAAGTTGGGCTTCAGCCTTAGAAGCCGTCTCTCCTGAAGAACCTCATGAGATCTCTCCCTCAGCCTTATGTCCACCCGAGTGTCAAGCAGAAACAGGTCGTCCAAGGCAGGTGGCAGGTCTCGAGCAGCAAGTTCGTCCTTGATCTCGGGCGATAGAACATGCCAAAAGGATGCCACCAAGGCCTCATTGTTCCAGGATAGTTCTCCTACCAG
Source organism: Rhinoderma darwinii (assembly GCF_050947455.1). Lineage (NCBI taxonomy): Eukaryota > Metazoa > Chordata > Amphibia > Anura > Rhinodermatidae > Rhinoderma > Rhinoderma darwinii. The sequence goes on from NC_134695.1 coordinate 102,077,399, forward strand.
GGTCCAGAACTGGATGGTGTATTCGCCCACGGAGGTGTCCTCCTGGCGAGGGTTAAAGATAGCAGTGGCTGCCGATGAGAATCATCTAGGCTCCTCGAAAACAGTCCGGAATAACCGCACGAACCCCTGGAAGTCTTGGGTCTCGGGTCCCTGACGCTCCCAGATAGGGTTTGCCCATGCCAGGGCCTTGCCGTCAAGTAGAGACACGATGAAGGCGATCTTGGTTCTGTCCGACGTAAATGCTCGGGCGTGCAGGGTAAAATGGATATAGCATTGGTTCAGGAACCCCCGGCATGTACTTGCATCTCATAGAACCAAGAAGGTAATGGCAGCGAGAACCGAGGATCCGAGCCGGAACTGCCAGGAGGTGTAGCAGGAGGGTCGATCTGAGGAGCTTGGATAGAGGCAGGAATGGAAGCAGCTAGTGTCCCTAGCTGCTGTGCCATGGAGTCCACTGCCACAAGAAGTTGATCCTGTCTTGCTCGAAGATCCTGCAGGTCCTCCTGCATGGCTTGGGAGTGTGACATGCCCTTTGACCAGCGGGGTCCATGGCCTGAGCGTACTGTCACAATGCGGGGTGTGGACCCACTGGGCCATACCACGTAGCTGACAGTCTCGATACCAGGAAGTGAGTGCCGGCGCCTCACTGGGGGACGACGCAGCAGAGAACACACATGTCCATGGTCACAGCTGTCGAGGGGTAAGTCAGAACGACGGGCCGTGGCCATAGACGTTACACTCATTACATAAGTACAACACCAGAACCAAGCTCAGTACATATATACAACACCAGAACCAAGTTCAGTACATATATACAACACCAGAACCAAGTTCAGTACATATATACAACACCAGAACCAAGTTCAGTACATATATACAACACCAGAACCAAGCTCAGTACATATATACAACACCAGAACCAAGCTCAGTACATTATATACATCCCCAGAACCAAGCTCAGTACATTTATACACCAGAACCAAGCTCACTACATTTATACACCAGAACCAAGCTCACTACATTTATACACCAGAACCAAGCTCACTACATTTATACACCAGAACCAAGCTCAGTACATATTTACTCACAAGAACCAAGATCAGTACATATATACAGCACCAGAACCAAACTCAGTGCATAAATACAATACCAAAACCAATTTCAGTACATAAATACAGTACTGAGCTTTGTTTTGGTGCTATATTTATGTACTGAGCTTGGTTCTGGTGAGTAAATATGTTCTGAGCTTGGTTCTGGTGTATGAATGTACTGAGCTTGGTTCTGGTGTATAAATGTACTGAGCTTGGTTCTGGGGATGTATATAATGTACTGAGCTTGGTTCTGATGTTGTATATATGTACTGCGGTTTGTTCTGGTGTTGTATATATGTACTGAGCTTTGTTCTGGTGCTGTATATATGTACTGTTAGTTCTGATGCTGTATTTATATACTAAGCTTGGTTCTGGTACTGTATATATGTACTGAGCTTTGTTCTGGTGCTGTATTTATATGCTGAGCTTGTTTCTGGTGCACTTTATATGTACTGAGCTTGGTTCTGGTGTTGTATATATGTACTGAGCTTGGTACTGGGGCTGTACTTATATGCTGAGCTTGGTTCTAGTGCACTTTATATGTACTGAGCTTGGTTCTGGTGAGTATATATGTACTGAGCTTTGGTCTGGTGTTGTATTTATGTACTTGGCTTTGTTCTGGTGCTGTATATATGTATTGAGCTCTGTTCTGGTGAGTAAATATGTACTGAGCTTTGTTCTGGTGTTGTATTTATGTACTTGGCTTTGTTCTGGTGCTGTAGATATGTACTGATCTTGGTTCTGGTGTTGTATTTATGTACTTGGCTTTGTTCTGGTGCTGTATATATGTATTGAGCTTTGTTCTGGTGTTGTATATATGTACTGAGCTTTGTTCTGGTGCTATATATATGTACTGAGCTTTGCTCTGGTGTTGTATTTATGTACATGGCTTTGTTCTGGTACTGTATATATGTACTGAGCTTTGTTCTGGTGAATAAATATGTACTGAGCTTTGTTCTGGTGTTGTATTTATGTACTTGGCTTTGTTCTGGTGCTGTATATATGTACTGAGCTTGATTCTGGCATTGTATATATGTACTGAGCTTGGGTCTGGTGTTGTATTTATATACTTGGCTTTGTTCTGGTGCTGTATATATATGTACTGAGCTTGGTTCTGGTGCTGTATATGTGTACCGAGCTTGGTTCTAATGCTCTATATATGTACTGTGCTTGCTCCTGGCACCGTATCTGTGCATTAGCCGGGAGAGTTGTCGCTGCTTTTTGCGCATGTCCTCCACCCTTCCCACAGTGCACACCCTAAATGGACTGAGCACGCTTAGGATATTGAATGTGCGCATATAGGTCTTTACGTAATGGGTGAGTTTAATATAATAAGCTTCGGTAGGTAGGTAGGTAGGTAGGTAGGTAGGTAGGTATATGTACGCTTATGTAATTATGCAAAAACATTCTGGACAGGGAATTTCTTTATGTAGAGTCCACTTTAATATAGGGCGTATTTGGAATATCGTAACAGTTTAATTTTATTATTAGAATAATTTTCCATGGCGCGATACACCTCAAAACAACACCACCCCCAAAAGGCCCCCCCCCCCACCCCCCACCCCCCACGCGTATATCTTTGTCTGCAAAACAGGGAACCTGTTGTTAAAAATTTGAATCCCACCCCTGGATATAACTAATAAATGAATATGTGTTCACCTTGAAGTAAGAGGGCATTTACCGGTGAATTCAGGCTGAGGACGAAGGGCTCAGCACTCACTATAATAGTATAATATAATAGTCTGGTACAGAGCAGTATAACAGAGCACAGGTGCCATGTCCCGGTGGGGCAGCAGTGGCAGAGCTCCGTGATTCTCCTCACAGGTCTGCTGTGTGTCGTCTTATATACAGGACTAGTGTGAGGAGGACAAGCACTGCCTCCCTCATCCTCCCCGCCCCCTATCAGGATGCTGCTGCTGCCGGCGGACAGCCCCTAGCTGTCATGTCACAGACACCTCCCACGTTAGCCCCGCTGCAAGAGCGCCCTCTGGTGGGCGTCCTCGTCCAGTGAGCAGGGCAGGAGCTGGGACTGCTCTGCTCCATCGCTGGTTGTGGCAGCCGCCGCTGTGTGATTCTGCGCACACTGACCCCGGAGTCCCTGTCATTCTGCTGCTGCTGCTGCACACGTACAGCCCGCCCGGTCCCGGCATGGCTTCTGGGGACCTGTACGAGGTACGCTATACGTTCAGGGGTCGTTTTGCAGAGGGTAGACTGTTCAACTGCGGCAGGGGAGGGGGCTCGGTGCACTTTACATGTGCAGGCCTTGGGAGGGGACGACACCTATGTCATTAATGGGGGGTCTTGGGGTTAAGACAACCTGGTAAAGTCCGGGCGAGATGAAGGTGGCTGGTGCATGGCGCTGGCATGGCTGTAGGCGGGTGTATGTATATGGCACTGGCATGCGGGGTACCAGGTGGTCTTCTGTCCATGTGCAAGGTAGAGGGAGACCTGTGTGAATGTGCATGAAGTAGTCCACAGGAGGTGACTTGTTGACTGCTGCAGAACCTCTTGTAGGTCATGGCTGTCAATCATATTCCAACTTTAGAAAGTCTCTGTGTATTATGGCTGTGCTGTAAAGTCTTCAGCTCTCCATCTTTCTCATAATGATTGACAGGTTTGCTTTTCAAAGTGGTTCCGCAGCAGGTGAATAGGAATTTACTGCCCTAGAGCATGCTATTGATTGGCAGAGTGCAAGAGGTTCTGCAGCAGCTGGGTGCAGGTCTTGAAGGGGACAGCACCTAATGGGGGCTATTAAAGGTTACCCAGTCAGGTACAGTGAGGATGATTGGAGGCTGGGGCTGGTATGACGAGGGAGAGGTGTGTGTGCCAGGGGTTGGCGCTCTGTGGGACCAGGTGCTTGTCTATTCATATACAAGGTAGAGTGAGTCCTGTATATAAACTAGCCTGGCTGCTGCAGAACCTCTTGCAGGTCATGACGGTCAGTCATTCTACAAGTTAACGAGGTCTGTCTGTCTTTATATATCTGCAACTGTCTTGGGTTTTCCATTATTTTTGGGATTTATTTTGCAACAAGATATTGATTGCCAGCTTTGCTTTCCTAATTGGTAAAAGAGGTGCTGCAGCAACCAGGGCTTGGAAGGGGGTGAACACCTATGTCATGGGTGACGGGTCCAACATCATGGTAAAGTGATGAGAGAGATGGTTGCTATTAAATGGGATGTGGTTGGCATGAATGTAGGGTGCCGTGTATGACACTGGTTGGCATACTGGTGTATTGGTTGGTCTTCCAACAATGGGCACTGTAGAGGGAGACCTTTTATAATGGAGATGAACCAGCCTACTGCAGGGGATTATAAGTCATGGTGGCCAATCATATGCCATCTATTAAGGACTCTCTCTAGTATACCAGTGGTGCCAGTGGATACAAAGCTCAGACCAGTTGGTGCTACAGCTAGTGGACTGGACACGATCTTCATATTTCGGAAAGCTGTGAGGAGTTTTATCTGTATGTGTGTATATAGCAGGACAATGATTGGCGGTTTGAAAGAGGTGCTGCAGCAGCCATTGACTCCGCTTCTATGTTTGGCACATGACCATCCATGGTGACCTCATTCATCGGGGCTTGCTCGGTGAGTCACACATTGCTACAAGGCATAACTGTACTGTGGTTACTCTGAATATTTTCATTCTTGAATTTTCAGTATTGGAATTTTGGAAAAACTTCCAGATCTCTTGGGTTTTACTGGTGTCTTTATAAAAAGAGGTTGCCACCCAGCTTTCCTGAAGTACTGAACGGCAAATCTGCACTGATATATCCACACGCAGAGCAGATCTGGAATGGCCATATTGATTGGTTGTCTCCCAGTTTTCCAAGAATCCGATATAATTCAGAAATGTCTGAATAGAATTTTTGAATAACTGTCCGACAACTCAAGGACTTTTTGGGTTGAGGTGAAATTGTGTATTTAAAGGGCCAGTTCTTAACCATTAGCGAGCGTTAGCCGAGTCCGCCTGTTGAGTCTTGGTGAGTGATGGATAAGTCATGGCTGCATAGATCATGTCCATGAGTATAACGGGTAAATGATAGTCTCCCTATGTGGGTGATACATCATACGCCCTCCCGACAATGTTATATCGGGAAGCAGTGACCGAGATACAGCTGATAAGATGATATGTCTGTTGTTATTTTAGAAACTCAAAGGGACAGGATTGATTCTTACCTTGAAATGTTCAGTAAACGCGATAATAAGCTGAAAAAAAATCAATTTGTCTATGACCAAATTTATCATAGAAATGTTTTACGGTTCCAACTGGTTAAGTGGCTGAGCGGCGTTGGTACATATCTGGCATGGCCGCTGTTATAGGGAAACGTAATTACTCAATAATCATCCGGAATGCTAAATAGACGTCTTAAACTAGTGGTCCGGAACTTGCAGCTCTCCAGCTGTTGTGAAACTACTACTCCCAGCATACTCTGACAGACTGTTTAACCTTTTTTTTTTTTTTTTTAAATATACACTTTGAGTGGGACTTTAGCTCTGATCCTTTCTGATCAGCCTGATCTTTTCTGATCAGCCTGATCTTCCTGGTTCATGAATAGGATTCCAGCACTACAGTGAAGTAGGAAAGAAATGAGGGGATTTGAAGTGGTAGTCCAGGTTGAGGGGTGTTTTTTTCTTATACTGAGGAACTATACACAGGAGAGGTCATCAATATATGATCAGTGAGGATCCGACAGCCGGACCCCGCACCGAGCAGCTGTTCTGGCTGGAAGCTGCGCAGTTCGATGTAGAAAGCAGAAGGCTCCTACCACTGTATAGAGGCAGCGCTGCAGTAACCCAACATGGCCATTGTACAGTGGTCGGAGCCTTCTGCTTCCTGCATAGCTTCTGGTGGCAGCCGGTACAGCTGATCGGTGCGCAGTCCGGGTTTCGGACCCCCACCGATCATATACTGATGACCTATCTTGTGCATAGGTCTTCAGTATAAAAAAAACAGCCCCTAACCTGGACAACCACTTTAACTATACATAAAAATGCCGTTTTATATTGCATTTATGTTCCAGTTGATCAGTCACCAGCGTTTTTAAGGGCAGCATATTACACAGACAGGTCCGCTGCATTATTAGACCAACCAGCCCCCAATAATATAGTCGTTTGGTTAATATCATCATACAGCGGACTCTGTGCCCCCTTCACCATAAACTGACCGCCGCTGTGTATCCGCATACGTGTCGGCTGTCGATGGTGAAGGATGTGGGAGAAGATCTTCATCTTAAAGAGGGCAGATCATTCTGGTGACAGGTGTCCTTTATGACAGGCATTACAGAAACTTTAGAGTATGTTCCCACAGGCCAGATACGCTGGTGATTTTCCACAAAGGAAAAAACGCAGCGCAATTTCATAAATCTGCAGGTAAATCAGTAAAAACAAAAATCTGCAGCAAATTGCTGTCCAACCCGCTACAAAATACTTCTCGTGACAACAGATTTTATGCTCTCAATACAAATCTCTTGGCGGAAAAACGCTACAGCTGCATAATTTGACATTCTGTGGATTAAAAAGTTGCACCGCAGCTTAATTTCCGCGCAAATTATGTGTGCATTTTAGCCACAGTGTAGGGATGAGATTTATTAAAATATGCGCTAATATATGCTACCAAAGTGGAAAGGCGCTAACAACGAGCGTCTCTCTGGCGGGTCCATGCAGTACATGGTCAGTCATTCATTTGAATGGACGGCATGTAATGCTAAATTTCTTGCAGGGAAAATATATGGCCGAACATGGCTTTCTCAGTCGATAACAGCTGATCGCCCGTTTTTGAAGCCGAACTGATCAGCGGATCAACGGGTCGACTTCTACTAAGATTATTTAAGGTGGAAATTCTTTATAACTTACAATAGTCTGTCACAATTATTTATATTACTGCATGGATGTGACTATTCATTACCTCCCCCGTTTCCTAATATACCTCATATATAAAATTACATTTAAAAAAATGAACTATTTGGATGTGAAATTAAGGGGTCTGTGATTTTCATGATGCTTTATGCAAAATATTGGGTATTTTATATTTCTGCAATAACTTTACAACTGCATACAATTGAATCCAGCCCAGGCAATCCTCTGTGAGCTCAATACATCAGCAGCAGCAGCACAAATTTCTCTGGTAGTTTGCTACAAAGTGTCAGTCTGGAGTCGTTTCAATAAACTTTATTTACAATATGCTGAATAACTCCTTTAGGCTAGAATCACACGGGCGTTGCTCGTCTCGGACGTGAAAATCTACAGTTTTTCACATCCGTGGTGCATCTGCGCTGTGGGATGCGATATCACCCATAGACTAGAGTCTATGAAGGGATGCGTGAAGCGTGAAAAAATAGGACATGTCCTATTTTCTCACGGAACCTTCACACGGTCCGTTGAAACAACGGTGTTAAGGTGTTCCGTCTGAGCTTTCCATCAGGGGAACCCGTGAACGGAACCCTAGCAGAAACAAACGAAAACCATTTGCACCAGATCCATCACCATTGAAATCAACGGTGATACATTTTTAACTGCAGTTTAAGATATGCCATTGCATTTACAAATGAGGGACGCAAAAAACTATTTTTGGAGTGCTACTCTAGCCAATGGGAAAATAAGGAATGTCAGGAAATGTTGTTCATTAGTGACACCAGTGAGAGGAAGTAGCTAGCTTCTCCTACATGGAGAAATCAATACAGCTGGCCACCATATATGTCTGAAAAGAAAAGTGAGACATGAGATTTGCGACAATCAAGTGTAGCACTTTTTGGCTGGGTACCCACGTTGCAATCAGAATACCATCAGCAGCTCATCATTTTTCAGCATATATGGACCAATTACGTTGTGCACTGGGGGAAAAAAAAGCAGAACCACTAATAAAAGAAGGGTCCCGAGCGAGTAACCCTGTCTATAATATTCATATTCCCGAGTAGAGCATATGGACAGGGGATATCAGGCATGTCATCACCGATAATATATCAAGTACTGCATTTATTTACATTATCACTTTTTCTAAAATCTTTTAGTTTGGTCATGCTGGAAGCTGCAGCTGCTTTTCTTAACCTGTGGGAGGGTCTGCTTGCTTGCCTGTTTCTAACCCCGTGCAAGCTGTAATGTAAACATGATCAGGATCTTTTCGTTCACAGACTATTACTGTGCTTTCATCTCTACTACATGGTTTGAGAAGGTAGATCTATTATCTCTCTAACGGGTGACTGCTCTGCATGGGGGAAGCAGAATACATAACCTGCAGGTCCTGTAACAGGCACTTTTCTTGCTGCATTATAATGCAACATTATAATACAACATGGATGACAAGAGAACACAGAGGAGGCGTAAGACTAGGACTCCATGGCGACAATAGGTCACGTGAAAAGTAAAAGTTAAAAGATGCAAAATAGGCTTACAACTTTTTTTTTCTTATGAGGAAAAACATTTAAGTTGCAATAATGCCAATACTTTACTGCGACTCATACAAACAAGTTTTTTCATGGAGCCCTAGCCTTATGGGGAGTCACACAGAGCTCAATAGACCGCTATCAGAAGCATGACCTACAAATATTAATTTAACCAAAATGGTGCAAATAAGTAGAGGAGGTTAGATAAGTCTTGAGAGCACTGTTTAAAGGGGTTGTCAGAAAGTTTGCAGGGGAAATGTAGTATTACTGTACATGGTGGCCATTAAGATCAATGGTTGCAAATGTAATAAGTAAATGGCTTTATTCCACTAGAACAGAAACATTCTGGCTCATTGAGTTGGGTCTAAAGGGGACCCTATATATGGTGTCCATATTCCCCAATAGGACATTTTCTCAGGGGTTGTCTTCATAAGATAACCCATTTTATTTAGCTTTTCTTTGTTTTTTCCCAGAATATGCCATTAAAAGTACGGTAAGTCTTTTGTCTAAAATAAGTGTTTAATTATTTTTTTTCTGCCATTTTCCCTAACTTGGGGTTTCCAATCACATTGACAAATGTTGTAGATTTTACGTGCCATTTTTTTTTTTTCCTAAGAATAATTTTCTTTTCTATCTCATCAGTTTAGCTACAATGAGCAAGCTGTTGGGTTGTAGTAAATGATGGTTTTGAGAAGATCTTGATACCAAGGCACAAAAACAATTATGATTCTTGTATTCTGAGGGCACATTGATGAGGACCATTACATTTGTTGGTGCTGCCGTGAGAGCTGGCATGAAATAATGTAGGAGTTGTTATTGTTCTAGAAATTATACCTTAACCCCGACCCGATATTTTACGTAACTGTTTGTCGTGGACGGGATGGGGAAGCATGGAGAAGCTTCACAGGCTGAGCCCCCTCCATACCCAAAGGGTGTCCACTGTATGTTATAACCAACACTTCATTGTAATGGCCAGGATCAGAGAGAACTCAGAACCCTCGTTGATTAACCACTTAGATGCCTAAGCTGATCTAAGCTGTTAGAAAGAGGGGGAGCTCTTCATCATCCCATCAACCCCCGTATGCATCGTGATCGCCGTGTGTCAATAGTTGTCATGGAAGCCTAATGAAGGCACCAAGGTCTGCCATTTTTGTGCTCCTGTTATGTCCTGACCATGGCAGGGCTTAATAGGAACCGGTAAAATGACTGCAGCTGTAACGTCTATGGCCACGGCCCGTCGTTCGGCCGTAAACCTCGACGGCCGTGGCCATGGACATTTTACCTCTGCAGCGTCGTCCTCCTGTGAGGCGCCGGCACTCACTTCCGGACTTCGAGTGTCTCCGGTGGCCGTGCACTCGTGCACGGCCTTAAAGGCCAGTGCGCGCCTTTTTGCAGGAAGTCTGCAATCCAGCCCAGGATGCCCTGTGCGATAAAAAGGGCTCTGCCCTCTTGCTATTTGCCAGAGCGTTGTTTGTTACCCATAGTTTGTTGTGCTTATGGTCTCCCAGTGTCTTCCCGTTTCCCAGTGTACCTTGTTCCTGTATCCCGTATCCTGTTTCCGTGCTACCCAGTTCTAGCGCCGTGCTGTGCTGTTGTCGTGCTGTGCTACAGTCTACGCTTGATTTGCTACGCCTCGCCTGACGCCTTCCCGCCGCCTGGTTCTGGATGTGCTTGCCTCGTTACTGCCTACGATTGCCTCAGGTACCCTCGCTGAACTGTTTGAACCCTGTACTTACCTGTTTGGCCAGCTGCCATCCCGCTACGCGGTATGGCCCAGTGGGTCCACACCCCTCATCGTGACAGTACGCTCTGGCCATGGACTCCGCTGGTCAATTTAAGGGCTTGGCACCCTCCCAAGCCATGCAGGCGGATCTGCTGTATCTCCGAGCTAGGCAGGATCAGCTCCTTGTGGCAGTGGACTCTATGGCGCAGCAGCTAGGGACGCTAGTTGCTTCTCTTCCTGTCTCTATGAAAGTCCTTCAAGCCGATCCTCCCTTTACTCCTCCTGGCAGTTCCTGTTCGGATCCTCGTATCTCGCTGCCATTGCCCTCTCGGTTCGATGGAGAAGCCAGTGCTTGTCGGGGGTTTCTGAACCAATGCCACATTCATTTTACCCTGCACTCTCGAGCATTTCCATCGGATGGAGCCAAGATCGCATTCATCATATCCCTCCTGACTGGCAAGGCCCTGGCATGGGCTAATCCTATCTGGGAACGTCAGGGACCCGAGACCCAAGATTTCCAGGAGTCCGTGCGAATATTCCGAACTGTTTTTGAGGAGCTTGGGCGAGTCTCATCGGCACCCACTGCCGTCTTCAACCTTCGCCAAGAGGACACCTCCGTGGGCGAGTATACGATCCAGTTCCGGACTAGCAGGAGAGCTATCCTGGAACAATGAGGTCTTCATGGCATCCTATTGGCATGGCCTGGCCTGTCCGAGATCAAGGATGAACTGGCTGCTCGAGACCTGCCTTCTGCCTTGGACGACTTGATTCTGCTTGCCACTCGGGTAGACATAAGGCTGAGGGAGAGATCTCACGAGGTCCAACTTTCCGCCACCCCTCTTGCCTGCTTCTATAGCTTTGCCCGAGGTCCAGATGCAAGTAGACCGACTAAAATTATCGGTCCAGGAGAAACAGCGCAGGCACACCTCTGGACTTTGCTTATATTGCGGCCTCGCTGGCCATGTTGTACGTCTGTGTCTTCACAAGCCAAAAAACCCCAGCGCCTAGGTTTGGTAGGAGAGACAACCCTGGGCGTCAACACATTGAATCAAGAACTCTATTCCAAACTATTCATTCCCGTAACCATCATTGCTGGCGAGAGGTCCCATCAGGTCTCCGCCTATCTGGACTCCGGCTGTGGAGCCAACTTCATCTGCCAGCACCTTGTGGATCTCCTTCAGTTGCCTACTATCCTGCTTGAAAGGCCGTTGATCGTTGCCTCGGTGGATGGACTGCCATTGCCTGACCCAGTTGTGTCCGTAACCAAGCCGTTGTGACTATAAGTGGGAGCCCTTCATGCTGAACTTATCTCCCTGTCCGTCCTGTCTAAAGCTGTCAACCCCGTGCTGCTGGGTTTGCCTTGGCTCCGTCTGCATGCCCCCGTCCTGTATTGGAACTCTGGAGAGGTCCTCCAGTGGGGCCCGAAGTGTCTTGACCGCTGTCTGGGCCATATCCAGTCGCCACAGCCTGCCCCTCTTCAGTCTTTGACAGGGTTGCCTTCTTGTTTCTCCATGTTCTGCGATGTCTTCAACAAAAAGGAGGCTGAGACCTTGCCGCCACACCGGGCATATGACTGTCTGATGGACCTGGTTCCTGAATCGTCTCCTTCTCGTGGTAGAGTGTACCCTCTCTCCTTGCCAGAGATCCAGTCCATGTCGACCTACATTAAGGAGAACCTGGAGAGGGGTTGCATTCGTAAATACTCATCCCTGGCCGGAGCGGGGTTCTTCTTTGTTAAAAAGAAAGATGGATCGCTACGACCTTGCATTGACTACCGGGGCCTAAACCAGATCACGGTGAAGAACAGGTACCCTCTGCCTTTGATTTCTGAACTGTTTGATCGCATAAGGGGGGTCGAACATTTTTTCTAAACTGGACCTATGAGGGGCCTACAATCTGATTCGGATTTGTTGAGGTGACGAATGGAAGACTGCCTTTAATACTCGTGATGGGCACTACGAATACTTAGTTATGCCCTTCGGCCTGTATAACGCCTCCGCAGTATTTCAAGAATTTGTCAATGACATTTTTCGTGATCTCCTTTTATGTTTGTGTTGTGGTGTATCTCGATGACATTTTGATTTTTTTTCCCCAGATCCAGTAACTCATCAAAGTCATGTCCGCCAGGTGTTGCTCCGTCTAAGAGAGAATCGCCTTTATGCCAAGTTGGAGAAGTGTGTTTTTGAGAAGAAGTCTCTATCCTTCCTGGGCTATATTATCTCCGATCAGGGCCTCAAGATGGACCCCCAGAATTTAAAGGCTGTCCTGGAGTGGCCATGCCCCCCAAGGCTTAAGGGCCATACAACGCTACCTAGGATTCGCCAACTTATACCGATTGTTCATCCCCAAGTTCTCATCTTTGACTGCTCCTATCTCCACCCTCAGTAAGATGGGTATGAATGCCAAGATGTGGACTCCGGAGGCTGAAGCCGCATTCGAATCCTTAAAAAAGCCTTCACGTCTGCCTCCATTCTGCACCATCCTGATGTATCCCTACAGTTTTTGTTAGAGGTGGACGCTTCCTCGGTTGGTGCTGGTGCACTGTTGTTCCAGAGAAGATCGCAAGGCTGTGGTATGTGGCTACTACTCTAAGCTGTTTTCTTCCGCAGAGCGCAACTACTCGATTGGGGACCAGGAGTTACTGGCCATCAAGCTGGCTCTGCAGGAGTGGAGACATCTACTGGAGGGCGCCGTTCATCCTATCCTGATCTTTACTGATTACAAGAATTTGACCTACCTACAGACGGCCCAGCGGTTGAATCCTCGTCAAGCCAGGTTGTCGTTGTTCTTTGCTCGTTCCGGTTCGAACTCCACTACCGACCTGCCGACAAGAATGTGAGGGACGACGCCTTGTTTAGATCTTTTGAAACCGATAACGCCATGGAATCTCCCCAGAATATTATTAACCCATCCTGCATCTTCTCTGTGAATCCCCTGCAAGTTAGAGACATTCCTCCGGGTAGGACTTTCGTACGTCTGGCTGACCGAGGAAGAATTCTTCGCTGGGGTCACAGTTCTAAGGCAGGTCACGCGGGTGCTCGTAAGACCCAAGATCTAATCACCCGTCAGTTCTGGTGGCCCACGCTACCCAAAGACGTTATGGAGTTTGTCTCCTCATGCACGGTATGCGCAGCAAAAAAAGTTGCTCACTGCAGACCTGCTGGCCTGCTCCAACCACTGCCTGTGCCCGTTGCCCCCTGGCAACATGTCGCTATGGACTTTGTCACGGATCTTCCTTCTTATGTGAGTTGCAGTGTGATCTGGGTGGTGGTGGATCGATTTTCCAAGATGGCTCACTTCATTCCCTTGACCGCCCTGCCGTCTGCTACGTGATTGGCTGACCTCTTCATAAAACACATCTTCCGTCTGCACGGCTTGCCCCTGCATATTGTCTCGGACCGAGGGGTACAGTTCACCTCGAAGTTTTGGAGAGCACTCTGCGGTCTCCTTGGTGTAAAATTGGACTTCTCTTCGGCCTATCATCCCCAGTCCAATGGGCAAGTCGAGAGTTAACCAGATTATGGAGAACTATCTACGTCACTTTGTTTCCAGGCGCCACGATGATTGGGTGCAGTTGCTCCCGTGGGCAGAGTTCTCTTATAACAACCACAACAGTGAGTGGACCACTTCCAGTTCATTCTTTATCGTCTACGGCCAACATTCTCGGATACCTCTTCCTGTTTCTAATATGTCCCATGTTCCTGCAGCTGACTCGACCTTCAGGGACTTACTACAGATTTGGCAACAGACCCGATCTTCTATCCTGTTGGCGGTGGACCAAATGAAGAGAAAGCTAGATACAAGAAGACGGGCGCCTCCGTAGTTCCTTCCAGGGACTAAAGTCTGGTTGTCTTCTAGGAATATCCGGCTGAAGGTGCCGTCGTGCAAATTTGCCCCTAGGTTCCTCGGACCCTTCGAAATCCTGCTACAGATCAACCCGGTGTCCTACAAGCTGCGGCTCCCCCGTACCCTCAGGATTCCTAACTTCTTTCACGTCTCCCTGCTGAAACCCGTGGTCCTGAACCGCTACTCCAGGACTCCTAGTTCCACAGTGTCCCCTGGTGGCTCATAGGGGACTTTCGGAGTAAAGGAGATTCTGGCTACCAAGAAGGTGGGAGGAAGGACATTTTATTTAGTGGATTGGCGGGGGTTCGGCCCAGAAGAGAGGTCTTGGGAGCCAGAGGAGAATATCGATGCTCCTGTCCTCGTAAGGAAGTTTCTCTCCCGCTCTGGTCCCAAGAAGAGGGGGCATAAGAGGGGGGGATAATGTAACGTCTATGGCCACGGCCCATCGTTCGGCCGTAAACCTTGACGGCCGTGGCCATGGACATCTTACCTCTCTGCAACGTCGTCCTCCTGTGAGGCGCCGGCACTCACTTCCTGACTTCGAGTGTCTCCTGCAGGCGCGCGTGCACGGCCTTAAAGGGCAGTGCGTGCATTTTTGCAGGGAGTCTGCAATCTAGCCCTGGATGCCCTGGGCTATAAAAAGGGCTCTGCCCTCTTGCTCTTTGCCAGAGCGTTGTTTGTTACCCATAGTTTGCAGTGCTTATGGTCTTCCAGTTTCCCAGTGTAGCTTGTTCCTGTATCCCGTATCCTGTTTCCGTGCTACCCAGTTCTAGTGCTGTGCTGTTGCTGTGCTAGTGCTACACTCTACGCTTGATTTGCTAGGCCTCACCTAACGCCTTCCCGCCGCCTGGTCCTGGACGTGCCTGCCTGGTTACTGCCTACGATTGCCTCAGGTACCCTCGCTGAACTATTTGAACCCTGTACTTACCTGTTTGGCCAGCTGCCATCCCGCTACGCGGTACGGCCCAGTGGGTCCACACCCCGCATCGTAACAGCAGCGGCAAGGGGTAAATTAATGTAGATGTAGTGGTTTCAAGGTCCAGAATTTTTGTAGCGTTTTTTGCAAGAGAAATTTACATTCTTCAGAATCCGTACCGGAAGTCAATTTCCACACGTCTTTTCTGCATATTTTGTCCGTGGAGGAAAACTTACTGTTTGATATTTCTTCTAATGGTGATTGAAATCAATGGTGATAGAAACGGAAACCTATGGTTTCCGTTTGTGTCTGTCAGGACTCTTCACCGACGGAAAGCTCCAACAGAACGCATTTTCATAAGTCAGTTAAAAAATTGTTTACTTTTTAAAGCGCTTCTAGAATTTGCCCTTAAGATTGTATCCATAAAAAGTCTTCTAAAATGTTAGAACTATCTTCATTCTTTTTCCATAGGCTCATCTTGCCTCCCTACATTAGGTTCATCTCCTTGTACAATACTTCAATACATTATTTTACCTTCTGAATACTAGCGATCATAATTGAATCTGTTGTTCTCAAGTTACTGTTGTCACTATGTTAAAGGGGTTGTAGGTGGTGTGCCAGCAGTCGCTGCCCGCCGGCACGTCTAACTTACCGGCAGCCACAACTGCAGGACACTTTCTTCATGCCGGTGTCTCCCTCCCCTGGGACGCCGGCACACGTGGCTGCAGCTCCCCTCTATCTCCTGTTGGGTGCGTGTGCTGGCCCTTCAAGGCCGGGATAGAGTGCATGCACACGCACCCTACAGGTGACAGAGGGGAGCTGCAGCCGCGTGTGCCGGCGTCTCTGGAGAGGGAGAGGCCGGCATGAAGAAAGTGTCCTGTGCAAAGTACCCCAGCCAATCCCTTTACACCCTGGACTTTAAAACGGACTCTGCCCTTTCTCTCCTTGCCTGATCATTGTTGTTTACCCATGATCGTTAGCAAATGGTCCCTTAGTTGTGTCCTGTTCCCTGTGTTCCCATATCCTGTTTCTTGTATCCCGTATCCAGCATTGTGTTTTGTTCCTGAGCGAAGTCTAGTTTTGCAGTCGACTTTATCCTCTGTGCCAATCGTCCTCTGTCTCGCCAAGCGTCATCTGTGCCGAAGAGTCTGCTACGTCACGTGTCTGTCAGAACTTCTATACAGGTACTCCAGTTCTCCTCTGGCTGCTAAGCGCTTCACCACCTGCTATCCCTCCTACCTGTCATGGGTCTGCAGTCTCGTTGCCTCTACCTGCTCGTTATGATCGGGATCCTAAAACCCGTAGCGGTTTCATTAACCGTTGTACGAGTCACTTCAAGTTACGTGCCCGTCTCTTCCCCTCTTATGAGGCCAAGGTCGCTATTATTATCTCTCTGCTCTCTGATTTACCACTATTTTCAGAGACTTTCCGTACAGTGTTCAAGGAACCAGGTCGAAAATCCTCTACGAGTTAAACTGCATCAGATTTTCCCAATATGTCAGTAGCGCTTTCTGTATATCCATAAGTTTTTTTAGCTCGTTCTTTGAACACCCTCTGCAGCTGCCTCGCTGCTGACCCTTAATCAAGGAGAATCCACTGTAGGGGAGTATGCCATTTCCTTCCGTACACTGGCGGTGGTTAGTTTGGAATAATGAGGCTCTAGTGGCAGCTTTCTGGCAGGGACTATCTCCACGTATAAAATATGAACTAGCGGCTCGTGAGCTTCCCTCTACCTTGGATGCCTTGATACTGCTAACAACCCAGATTGATATGAGGATCCAAGAGCGCACTTGTGAAGTTCGCTGGGAGAAGAGATATTATTCGGCACCGAAGTTTTAAAAACCTCTTCTTCTTCCTTCTCTTGTACCTTTTGGCAGAGCCAATTCAAATAAACAGACTCGGACTGTCCGACCAAGAGCGGCAACGCAGACGTTCTTCTGGATTGTATCTATATTGTGGTCACAAGGGACATTTTGTGCGCCAATGCCCTCGTAAACTGGGAAATTTACAACATCTAGGGTGGATTGGAGAGATAACTCTAGGCGAATCTACTCCTGCTATTAAATTCTCTCCCAGACTGTCTATTCCTGTATCAATCGTCAACCGTGAAGGATCGCATATGTGCCTGCTTACTTGGATTTCAGAGCGGCTGCAAATTTTATCCAGCAGGACTTAGTTGATAGTCTCCACTTGACCACATTTCCTCTAGAGAAACCTCTGGCGGTCGCCTCTGTAGATGGACAACCTTTGCCTGTCCCAATTCTGTTTATCACCAAACCACTGAGACTACAGATAGAAAGCTATCAGCTCTGAATGAAGGACTCCTATGTCTTATTCAAAGCTATCAAACCCATCCTGCTGGGATTGCCATGGCTTGGCCAACATGCTCCAGTCCTTGATTGGGACTCCGGAGAGGGCCTCCAGTGTGGACTCCAATGTCTGCACTGCTGCCTGCCTCAGGTTTGTCCTGTTCTTTCTTCACTACTGATGTCTTTAGCAAGAAGGAGACAGAGGTCCTTCCTCCTCATCGTCCATATGACTGTCCTATAGAGTGGCTTCCTGAAGCCTCACTCCCTCGTGGACAGGTCTACCTGCTTTTCTTGCTTGACACCCAGGCCATGTCGGATTATGTCATGGAAACCTGGTGAGGGGGTTCATCAGGAAGTCTACTTCACCAGCCGGAACTGGATTCTTCTTCGTGGAGAAAAAGGATGGGTTACTCTGACCGTGCATTGATTAGCATGGATTGAACCAAGTCACGGTAAAAAACAAACACGGTACCCCTTGCCGCTTATCTCTAAACTCTTCGACAGGATTCGTGGAGCTAAGCTGTTCACTAAGCTGGATCTACACAGGGCTTATAACCTGATTCATATACACAAGGGTGACCGCATTTAAAACCGGAGTTAATCACTACGAGTATCTTGTCATGCCCTTTGGACTGTGTAATGCTCCAGCGGTGTTCCAATAGTTCGTGAACGAAGTCTTTTGTGATCTGCTGTTTGTCTGTGTGGTGGTATATCTGGACAACCTCTTGATCTACTCACCCGATCTGATGACCCATTGGAAGCATGTACGCCGTGTCTTGTTGCGGCTAAGGAAGAATAAATTATACGCGAAACTAGAGAAGTGCGTATTTGAAAAGAGGTCCTTGCCCTTCCTGGGCTATATTGTCTCCAATCGTGGCCTTCAAATGGATCCAGAAAGAGTGAAGTCCGTCTTGGAGCGGCCACACCCTCTGGGTCTCCGAGCTATGCAGCTATGATTTCTTGGATTTGCTCATTTTTATCGCCAGTTTATCCCATATTTCTCATCCCTTACTGCTCCCATCTCCGCTCTTACAAGAAAGGGCGCGACGCCTGAGGCAGAGTCATCACTCTCCAACCTCAAGAACGCCTTCACTTCTGCCTCTGTTCTTCGCCATCCGGATGTTATTCAACAGTTTTCTGTGGAGGTTGACGCCTCTTCCATTGGTGCTGGAGCGCTCCTGTTTCAAAACAATTCTAAGGGTAAGGCAGTGTCTTTCAGATTCTTCTCCAAATTTTCTCCTGCTGAGTGCAACTACTCTATTGGTGATCGAGAATTGCTCGCTGTCAAGTTGCCTTGGAAGAGTGGAGTCACCTGCTAGAGGGTCTGCTGACCCCATTATGATCTACACCGATCACAAAAATCTTACATATCTGCAGTCTGCAAAGCGACTGAACCCTCGTCAAGCTAAATGGTCACTGTTGTTCACCAGATTTCAATTTCACCTTCACTTCCGCCCTGCGGACGAAAACATTAAGACCAATGGCCTGTCTCGGTCATTCGAAACTGATGTCTCCGAAGACAACCACAACACGTTATTGATCCTTCTGGTATTAATGCTGTAAATCCTCTGCAGATCAAGGACATTCCTTATAGAATGATCTTTGTCCGTCCTGCTGGCAGGAGAAGAATCCTCCGCTGGGGGCTTAATTCAAATGCAAACATAATCCAAACTGGCTGGGCATTCTGGTGCTCGCAAGACTCGGGACTTTATTGCTCGTCATTATTGGTGGCCCTCGCTACCTAGAGATGTCTTGGACTTTGTTTCCTCATGTGCTAATTGTGCCCTAGAAAAAGTCTTCTCATTCGAAACCTGCTGGTCTACTCCAACCTCTACCGGTGACTGATGCTCCCTGTCAACACATTTCTATGGACTTTATCTCTGACCTTCCCCCTTCTGCTGGATGTACTACGATCTGGGCAGTAGTGGATCGTTTCTCAAAGATGGCACATTTTGTTCCTTTAATGGGCCTTCCCCCAAGTCCTCGTCTAAATTCTGGAGAGCCCTGTGTAATCTTTTGGATGTGAAGCTGGACTTCTCTTCTGCCTATCACCCATAGTCTAACGGTCAAGTGGAAAGGATCAACAAAATACTAGAGAATTATCTCCGTCAATTGGGTACAGCTTATACTTTGGGCAGAATTCTCTTATAATAACCATACAAGTGAGTCTACTGCTTCCTATTGTATACAGTCAGCACCTGCGAGTTCCTCTTCCGGTGCCAACAATGTCTCCAGTGCCAATTCTTAATTCGGGACTTTTCTTCACATATGGCAGCAAACCAAGTACGCGATTCTTCAGGCAGTTGATCGCATGAAGGCACATGCCGATAAGAACAGAAGGGGTTCTCCCCGGAGTCCAGATCTGGCTCTCTTCAAGGAACATTTGTCTGAAGATCCATTCCCACAAATTCGCTCCCAGGTTCCTCGGTCCCTTCGAAGTGTTACAACAAATAAACCCTATGTCCTATAAGCTTCGGCTGCCTCCTACTCTCAAAATCCCCAACTTTTTCCAGGTGTGAATTTTAAAGTGTAGCTAAATGTTCTACAAACTTCTGACATGTCATAGTGACATGTTAGTTTGTATTGGTCGGGGTCCGAGCACGGAGACCCCCACCAATCGCTAGAACGAAGCAGCGGAAGTGTTCGTGTGAGCGCTCAGCTGCTTAGTTTCTGTTCGGCTTTTTCCGGAAAGCTAATGTATCGGAGTACGGGCTCATAGACTTTCTATTGAGTCCGTACACCGATACATTTATTTCTGGAAAAAGCCGAACAGAAACGAAGCAGCTAAGTGCTCACATGAACTCTTCAGCTGCTTTGTTCTAGTTATTGGTGGGGGTCTCCGTGCTCGGACTCCCACCAATACAAACTTCTGACATGTCACTATGACATGTCAGAAGTTTGTCGAACGTTTAGCTACACTTTAAAGCCTGTGGTCCTGAACCGCTGCAGAAAATCTCCTGGTTCTACAGTTTCTCTCTTCTTCTGACATCTTCGAGGTGAACGAGATTCTATACTACAAGACCGTAGGGGGCAAGACTTTCTATCTGGTAGACTGGAAAGGGTTTGGTCCTGAGGAGAGGTCTTGGGAGCCAGAAGAGAACATCAATTCCCCAGCTCTCATCAAAAAGTTCCTCTTACGTTCTGGACCAAAGGGGTGGTACTGTTGTGCCCGCAGTCACTGACCGATTGCAGGACACTTTCTTCATGCTGGCGTCTCTCTCCTCTGAGACACCGGCACACGTGACTGCAGCTCCTCTCTGTCTCCTGTAGGGTGCGCGATCTTGCGCGCTCACTTCCGGCCTTAAAGGGCCAGCGCGCACACCTGTGCATAGTTCCCCAGCCAATCCCTTTACACCCTGGACTTTAAAAAGGGCTCTGCCCTTCTCCTTGCCTGAGCGTTGTTGTATTTAGTCATGTTTGTTAGCAATTGGTCTCTTAGTTGTATCCTGTATTCCGTATCTAGTAATTGTGTTTTGTTTGAGCGCACTGTAGTGTTGGAGTCGACTTCAACCTCTGTGCCAAGTGTCATCTGCCACGCCAAGTGTCATCTGTGCCGAGGAGTCTGCTACGCCACTTGTCTGTCAGAATTTCTAAACAGATACTCCAGTTCTAAAGACTGTCATTGACTTTTGTTTGGTCAGCTGCTACTCTGCTACAACAGAGCTGTCTAATGGGTCCACATACCCCACAGCCATGACCGTAGAAGATTAGAATTACGTGGCTGCTTTCTTCCAGGAACAGCACTACTTTTGTCCATGGGTTCTGTCTGGTACTGCAGCTCAGCCTTATTCATCGCTACCTCATTCCTCTTCTAGAACTTTCACCTACTTCTACAAATTATTCTTATTCCTCTTCTATAACCATCCCTTATATCATTCTTACCTCCTCATTAATCTCCTACACCTCCCCTGTAACGTTCTCATTCTGACTCCTTCTAGACTTTTCTTATTCCACATATTTTGCTCTGTATAATCCTCATCTCCAGACGTTTATTTTATTATAGATCTGCAAATTCCCCTAACATCTATGCATTTACCTTATTCTTCTACAGGACCTGTCTCCTCCCCTGACATGTCTATTTTAGTAAATCCTTGTATTCCCCAAGAAACAACAATTCCGGGAACATCTTATCTTAAAAAAACCTGTTGTGCCGTTCCTTTGTAATTCCCTTACCGGCGTGTCCATACACAGTCTCACTCTGTCAGCACTGATTGGATAGTGTCAGTCTGTGTAGGGACAAACCCCCAACTTGTAACAGCCAGTTTTTAATTTATTCATACATTTCTAAGAGGGATAACAGAAGATTACAACACCATAGAGATTTACCATAGAGATTTAAGAAAAAATGCTCCAGAATTGTTATTTAAAAGGGGATACAATTACCTACTAAAATAGACATGTCCGGAGAGGTGACCGGTCCGCTTTAAATGGCATCTCATCCTCATAAATCCTCCTTACTCAAAAACTAACTCCGACCATTAAACCTATTTCTTTGAATTTAACAAACTCTCTTCATATTCCTCCCCTCCAATTTGTTTTCTTCTGAACACCTCTGTAGCGCTTTCTTCTTCATCCACCTTGAAGTGCAGAGTTTTTGTACAGCGCTTTCTCACCACATAGTTTTCTCGCTTCTCATCTACACCTGCGTGTAGTGTCGTTGTTTAGTTTTACGTCTATTTTCAATATTCAATATCATGTTCATGGGCAATGTCCCCTTTAAAGGGAACCAGACACCAGCATTTCCCCCATTGAACACTACTCATCCCTCGCTCGCCACTGCGGTCAAAAGTTCTTTGCCGTTATCCCCTCCCCTAAACTCCTCCTCCAACTGTAAATAACGGTCTGCAAACATTTTGCGCCTTTTATCGTAATAATCTGGTGTCCCCCAGAACAGGACGTCAATGCACAAGCACAGGATTTTGTGTGCTGGGGAAAGGAGAGGAGCTGTCAATCAAAAGTACGGAGGCGGGGTAAACTCGGAAAAACTTGAGGAATGAAAATTTGACTCTTTTCAAATTAAGATATGACTCTCTTGGGCTGGGTTCACACGACCTATTTTCAGACGTAAACGAGGCGTATTATGCCTCGTTTTACGTCTGAAAATAGGGCTACAATACGTCAGCAAACATCTGCCCATTCATTTGAATGGGTTTGCCGACGTACTGTGCCGACAACCTGTCATTTACGCGTCGTCGTTTGACAGCTGTCAAACGACGACGCGTAAATTGACTGCCTCGGCAAAGAAGTGCAGGACACTTATTTGCAACGTAATTTGAGCCGTTCTTCATTGAAGTCAATGAAGAGCAGCTCAAGATTACGAGCGTCAAAGACGCCTCGCATAATGCGAGGAGGAGCTTTTACGTCTGAAACGACGCAGCTGTTTTCTCCTGAAAACAGTCTGTCTTTGCAGACGTAAAAGCCAGTTCTCGTGTGCACATACCCTTATTCTCATTTGCATACGGTGTGAGAACACTAAAAATCTGAATACTAAAGCTACAGAGCCGACTAAGAAGACAATTATAGGTTATATAGAAATGATTTTTCACCCACTACCACCAGGTATTGCTGGTTTATTAGGTGAAATGCTGGTGACAGGTTCCCTATAGATATTGGCAGCTCCTGAGCGGAGCAGTTCGGGAGCAGGGCAAGTCTCCATCAATGGTGGGTGATCTGATGACCAAAAGTAATACCCCCAGTAAACGCTAATATAGCGTACTTAATAAGAGAATAAGAAAACTTATTTTAAATTAGTTTTTAATTTTGTTTTTTTACATACTATAATATTACAATGATATTACACAATGATTGTGTTTTTAGCCTGAGGAAAAGACCGGTTCGGTCTTGAAACGCGTTGCTTTGTTCCTTTTAAAACACGTTAAATTCAAAAAAAAGTTAAACTACGGACTACCTCCCTTTCTTTACCATTCGATCTCATAATATGGAAATTTGAGGAAACATCCAAGGTTATTTACAGAGGAACGGCGCCACGAAAGGGGATTTCATTTTTCTTCTCGCTTTGGATCATATTGCCAATGGAACCTGTGTGGATCTCCGTACTGCAGCATTCCTATACTCTATATACACGTCAGAGCGGTGTGCACCGAGCACAACTTTACTATTGTAATCACCATTCCAAAAATTCCCTGAGATGATGCACTATGTGTGCCATGTATTTTTTGCTTTCTCCTAAACTTTTTGATAAATCTGGCACAACATACATCATTACCTTTTTTATGCTGGCTAAAATTATAGAACTTTTTCTATGCCAGGGTCTGTGTGGAGTAAAGATGCAACTTTTTCCTTGTTTGCAACTTTTTTGTGTCTTAGTCCTAGTCAAGTAGTAAGTTGCTCCACTTTACAAACTGACGTAAATGGCTCTAAATTCTGTCACAAATAGTTAATAAATATGTCACACAGCAAATTAGACACTGTTTTGGAGTAAAATGCGTCAAAAGCACATATACTTTTATAAATGCGGGCCATTGTGTCTAATAAGAACGTACTTTGGGAGAGATTTACTAAGAAAAATGTGCCAGAATTCTGGCACAAATTCTGGCAAAAACGTGATGTACATGGCATGTGCCAAATTTTCGGGGGGGGGGGGGTTCTTCTATTTTTGTCGGGGGGGGGGGGGGTTCTTCTATTTTAATTCCTACCTAAACCGGACTGAGGCTGGGTTCACACGACCTATTTTCAGGCGTAAACGAGGCGTATTATGCCTCGTTTTACGCCTGAAAATAGGGCTACAATACGTCGGCAAACATCTGCCCATTCATTTGAATGGGTTTGCCGACGTATTGTGCAGACAACCTGTAATTTACGTGTCGTCGTTTGACAGCTGTCAAACGACGACGCGTAAATGGACTGCCTCGGCAAAGAAGTGCAGGGCACTTCTTTGCCACGTAATTTGAGCCGTTCTTCATTGAACTCAATGAAGCACAGCTCAAGATTTACGAGCGTCTCAGACGGCTCGCAAAATGCGAGGAGGAGCATTTACGTGTGAAACGAGGCAGCTGTTTTCTCTTGAAAACAGTCTGTCTTTTCACACGTAAATGACAGCTAGCGTGTGCACATACCCTTACTGTCAAACTATTTAGACAATCTAACTCATAATTGCTAAGAGCCGAGATTCTTATTCTGGTTGCTTATACACCGCTGTACTTGCATTAGCCATTTACTTCCATGTCCGGTCTCAGGCAGTGATAATTTTAATATAATTTTATATGGTCATCTTGCTATACGTAGCCTAATAAAGTATTGTTTTCAATTTTCTTTTGGGGTAGTTGGGAAATAGGGTTTGCCGGCAGGCATTCTTTTTGTTAAGAGTATACGGCATGGGCTCCAATAATATATGTGTCATATTACGTATCTTGGACAACATTGAGAATATCAATGTGAAGTTCCCGATAACTCAGGCCTTGAAAGGAACATGATGTTAATTTATTGCATAAACAAATTCCTTTTTTCCAAAAGAAAATATGTTTGTCCTCCGATTTATATTTAGAAAAAAATTTAATAGTAACGTTACAATGTGTGATAAACCTTCTGGCAGAAAGTCACGCTTCCACTGATCTCGGTCCTGTTTCTCCAGAAGATGACTCATTTGGCTTTGTAAAAATTTTCATGGTTTTGACCATTGACTTCTGTGTTTTTTCTTATTTTCTTTTTATTTCTTATTTGCATATTCCTCTGAAAGGAAACTTGACCTTAAAAATTATAATCAAATCTAGAGGTCTCTCCACAAATCGTGTTTATGGATTTGTCTTGACGTTTCCTTTTGCTTTTGATACTTTCTTTTCTCTTCTACCAGTATTTTTTACATAACCATTTCAAGCGGTTTCTGTTTTATCTCACCTCAGTTTGTGCTAATCTTTTACTTGTTTATGTGAATTTTTGTTTTTGAAAATGTATCAAATATAAGTTGTTTTTTTTCCTCCGGTATTGACCTATATTATTAGGGAGTTTTCCGGCACACACGCAGCTTGAGGAAGGGCCATGCGTCCGTAACATTGCTACATCAATCTTTAAGGAACCCTCATGATGTGAATAAAATACGCATCCCGATACAAATGGGTATTGAGTGCGCTTTACTTTACTTACTATGTCATTGTGAATTCCCGGGCAGTGGTAAGATGAACTTGCACACCACACTACCAGGTATAATGGTCCACGAAGCGATAACCGAATATTCCAATAAAGTGGCCCATACATATTAGATTGCTGTCGACCGATCCCGACGACAAGTTAATGTGTATATGGTCCTTCTGGCAGATGTTGGTGGAAAAGGGGATTAGGCATGTTGGATTTCAACATTTCTGATCCTTTGTTCAACTGGGACGTAAGTCTTGACTCCTCCCCGTATAGAAATAAATATACATGCTCAGCTGAGTGTATGTTTGAGAAGATCTGAGGAAATAGCTGTTGGCTTATGTAATATGTATATGGCCAGCTTAAAGGGGTTTTCCCATAATCAATATTTATCCCCTATCCACAGGATTGGTGATCAGTATCTGATCGGTGAGTCTTCTGAAAACACCCAGTAGTCAATTTATTTATACATTTCCAGGAGAAATAACAGAGGAATGGCACAATGTAGTGCAATGAGAAAAGATTCTCCAGATTTTATTTTGTGGGGGAGGATTATAGTATGGCTTTTCAAAGTAAGTACACCAGCTTCATCAGGTCTAAGAGATCTATTTAATAATGTATGCAGCTTTTATTGCGAAATATGGTGACCAATGCAATTTAAAGAGTTCTCATTGCATATAACATGCCTCATATGGGGAATTTCTCCCAAAGTTAACATAGATTAAAAATGAAAAAATATCTTTCCTATTTCTGTAATTTCTTGGAACTTGTGTTGTCCCAGATACTCAAGACAAAAAGTCCCTTATTCTTCTCCGTCCTTATATTGGAATTTTTGGTAGAATTTGAAGGTTAAATTGTTACTGTGATTTCCTCTTCTTGATGTCATTTTGCTTTAGAAGAGGCAACTAATCTGACCAACTATTGTAATATTCGTGTCTCTGCCGGCAGGTGTGTTTGTGCCACAAGAATAAGTAAAACCCATAACGCATTAAGGGCCTGTTCACATCAGCATTTGCCTTCCGAAAGTATAGTTTTCGTTTGCAATACCATTGATTTCGATTTGTATTCTTTTGGTTTCAGTTTGCGTCATCCTACAGTAGACGTTTTTTCACGGAAACAATAGCGTAGTATGCTGCAGTATTGTTTCTGTAAAAAAAAAAAAATGACAACCTAGCGGAATGGACGCAAACTAAAACCCAAAAAATTCCATTGAAATCAATGGTAATGCAAATGGAAACGTTACCTCCCGTTTATCTTTCCGGTCATCTGCTCCTCTGATAGAACAGATGAAAGGAAAGCCCAAACTGAAGGCAAACGCTGATGTGAACAGGCCCCAAAAGTCATCTACTTTCTTTAGGCTAGAGCTACACTGCGACTTTGATCACAAGATACTAACTGCGATGTGATATGACCGCAACGCGACATTCGAGGAAAATAGACATCTGGATTTCTGCTCACGGATCGCAAGCGACTTTGTTAGCATGGACCTCAATGTAAAACGCATGCGACTGTAACTCATTTGCGATATGTCAGCATTTTATTTCTTTTGGATGTCGCAAATCCTTAGGCTAGGGCTCTACGGCGCAACACGAAGATCGCAATGTCAAAGTGCGACATCGCAAATAATGCTTGTGTTATGACATGTGACTTAACACAACCATGTCACGACAGTCATAAAAAATCCAACCAAATAGCATCCTACAATAGACGTGCGACAGATCGCAAATGTTTTTTGACGCGCAAATTGTGTGCGCCTTGATGTTGCCGTGTAGCCCTAGCCGTAAATGCATGTGACTTGCAAACAAATCGCACTCTAAAATAGTTGTGTGGTGAGTTTAATACAACAGCAAGTTGCAACAAATTGCACACTTTTTGTCGCAAGCGTTATATGCCACTCGATGTCTCGCGACCAAAGTCGTCGTGTAGCCCTAGCCTGATAATATTTACTCCTTCAGCTCTGATCAATGCTGTATCAAGTTTTACTGTGAGAGTTTTTACTTTACTGAATAAGCTGCATCATTTTGTAATGCGCCTTCACAGGAACAGATGTCGACAGAAATTGTACGTTATATAAGAAAAAATAAGGCATTTGTCTTCAGAAACCGAACATACGTACTAACCATCCAGTATGTTGATATGGGGATCTGTCCACAGTTGCCAACTATCCGTCAGTTCGTGGACTTCTGTCCAGTGACCATTAAATTAAAAAAAATTGTGTCCGTTTATTATTATGAAGCTTGCGTGGGTTATTGTAGTTATTTTGTCTTCATATTATGAGCTATATACACAAATTATAATGTTTATAATTTATTTTCAGTTTTCCAATTTGTCAAAACATTTTGAATGTCTGTGATTCTTGGTTTTAAGGTGTCATCCCTGATTGGCACCCACTACCACGTGCCAGAACGGAGTAAGACATTTGAATGGCCGCTAGTACTGGGCGATTATGACCTAATGAAAATCACGATTAATTGAACATGTAACCTCGATTACAATGAATGAACAATTTACACCCCTTTTGACATGACACGCCCCCTTTTTTGCATGCTACGCCATTGAATTAATATTTATGCCCTGAGCCTTCTGTATACTACTGCATATAATATACCCCTTGACACTGCACCCACACAACTGCCCTCCACAAAGTATTATTTCCCCAAAGCTGCCCCCCCCACACTGTATAATGCCCTCATAGCTGCCTCTACACAGTATAATGCACCTATAGCTGCCCTCACACAGTATAATGCCCCCCACAGCTGCCCCGAAAAAGTATAATGCTTCCATTGGGGTTTATAATGGTAAAATAATTAATTTATCTCGGCTCTTCTTTCTTATTGATTTATCCATCTGTTAATAAGATGTACCAAGCAATGTATAAAAGCCTCAATAAATGTAGGAAAATTAAATACAACGAACCAGCGTGCCAAGTGGCAGAAAAAGGAGCCGTGTAAGAGCTGATATGGGTGACTATTGTAACTGCCAGACAACTACTTTCTTTCCCAGAAACTAAAAGCAGAAGAAGTCTGGGGAACAGTAGGAAGGACTGCAAACCGACCGCACATGACTATTCAGGAGAATTGTTAAATGGGTTGCACGCTTTAGACAACCCGCAGCCTAGTTTGGGCCTTTCAGAGCCCATTTTTTAAATCTGACATATTTCACTTTATGTGGTAATAACTTCGGGAATGCTTAAACTTATCCAAGCAATTCTGAGATTGTTTTCTCGTGACACATTGGGCTTTATGTTAGTGGTAAAATTTGGTCAATATATCCAGTGCTTGTTTGTGAAAAATAGCAAAATTTAGAGAAAATTTGAAAAAAAATAGCATTTTTCTGAATTTAAATGCTTCTGCTTGTAAGACAGATTGTAATACTACACAAAATAGTGACTAGTTCACATTTCCCATATGTCTCCTTTATGTTGGCATAATTTTTTGAACATTCTTTTTTTTTTTTTTTTCTAGGATGTTACACGGCTTAGAACATAAGCAGCAATTTCTCATATTTTGAATAAAATTTCAAAAGCCTCATTTTTAGGTACCGGTTCAGTTCTGAAGTGGCTTTGAGGGACTTATATATTAGAAACCCCCATAAAACACCCCATTTTAGAAACTAGACCCCTCAAAGTATTCAAAACAGCATTTAGAAAGTTTATTAACCCTTTAGGTGTTTCATAGGAATTTAAAGAAAAGTAGAGGTGAAATGTACAAATAAATTTTTTTTTGTCAAAATCCTATTTGTTCCATTTTTTTTTTTCTGTAAAACAAACGTTTTACCAGGGAAATGCAACTCAATTCCTATTGCCCAGATGCAGTTTTTATAACTATCCCACATGTGGCCCTAGCGTGCGACTGGACTGCAACACCGGCCTCCGAAGCAAAGCAGCACCTAGTGGATTTTGAGGCCTCCTTTTTATTATGCACCATGTCCGGTTTGAAGAGGTCTTGTGGTGCCAAAACAGTGGAAACCCCCCAAAAGTGACCCTATTTGGCAAACCACACCCCTCAAGGAACTTATCGAGGGGTATAGTGGGCTTTTAGACCCCACAGGTTTTTTGCTGCAATCTGTGGAATTAGGCTGTGCAATTGAAAATCAAAGTTTTCCAATAAAAGGTACAAATTTTTAATTTTCACAAGGAATAAAAGGAGAAAAAGCACCCCAACATTTGTAAAGCAATTTCTCCCGATTACGGCGATACCCTATATGTGGTCATACACTGCTGGTTGGACAAACAGTAGGGCTCCATGTAGATTTTGCTGGATTGGTTTCTGGGCGCCATGGCGCATTTTCAGAGGAAACCCCTTAAGTGACCCCATTTTGGAAACTAGACCCCTTGAGGAATTCATTGCAGTTTTCATGGGGTGCATGTGACTTTTTGATCAGTTTTTATTCTATTTTGAAGAGGCGTGGTGACTAAAAAACAGCAATTCTACTATAGTTTTTTTTTATTCCTCTTTACAGCGTTCACCGTGCACTATAAATTACATATTCACTTTATTCTGCGGGGCAATATGATTACGGCGATACCATATGTTTTTATAGTTTTTTTTATGTCTTATGGCGTTTGCACAATAAAATACTTTTCTTAAAAAATCATTTACTTTTTGTGTTGCCTTATTCTAAGAGCCATAACTTTTTTATTTTTCCATCAAGAAAACCGTGATGACTTGTTCTTTGCGTATTGAACTGTAGCTTCGATCAGGACCATTTTTAGGTTCATGCAACTTTTTGATATCTTTATATTCCATTTTATTGAAAGGTGAGGTGACCAAAAAATTGTCATTCTGGTATGGTTTATTATTATTTTCCTTTATGGCGTTCACTGCGCGGGATAAATGAAGAAATAATTTTGTATTTCAGGCAATTACGGACACGTCGATACCAATTATGTATAGTTTATATAACGGTTCTCACCGGTTTGTTCGTGGATCCTCGGGGTCGTCTGGGAGATGGTGCTTGGAACCCAGGCAACGCTTGGCACAGCGGGTAGAGGCGGTCGGATGGATAAGCAGAAGTCAGGACAGGCAGCAGACGTCGTAACGGGTATGGCAGCAATAGGTCAAGGCAGGCAGCAGATGTCGTAACGGGTATGGCAGCAATAGGTCAAGGCAGGCGGCAGACAAGAATCGTCAAGTTCAAGCAGAGGTCAGTAACGGGAAATCCAGACAAAGGGCAGAAGGAACGGAAACCCGGAACTAGGGCACAGGGAACTCACGGGGGAAACTGGTTGAACAAGCAGGGATTGCAAGGGAGGAGGAACCTTAAATAGGAAGTTCTGGGAATTAAGGCGCGCGGTGGCCCTTTAAGGCAGGACGAGTCAGCGCGCCCTCTAGTGCCTGCAGCCGCACATCGAGGATGCCGACCGCGGAAGGAGATAATGGATGCACTCGCCTGACGCCGTCTAGGGCCAGCAGAGTGTCCGGACTGGGTAAGTGGAGCTCAGGATGAGCAGCTGATGAGGGAGGGCACCGGAACCGGAGCAGAGGCCGTGTGAACGGTGCGGCAGCCGTTAGTTTATTTGTTTATCTGATCAGGGAAAAGGGGAGATTTTTGGTTTTTATTACTCTTAAAACTTTTATTTTCTTATTTTTACACAACTTTTTTACTTTGTCCCACTAGGGAACTTGAGTGCAGGAGGCCCTGATTGCTATTCTAATACACTGCACTACATGCGTAGTGCAGTGTATTAGAGCTGTCCGCTACTCGCTGACAGCAAGCATAGTGGGTCCTGACTTTGTAAGGACCTACTAGGCTTCCGTCGATGGCCTAGCCAGACGCCATTATTAGGCGTCTGGTTGCCATAGCCACCATCGCCGGCCGCTATCGTGTAGCAGGCCGACGATGGTAGTTTAACCCCTAAGAAGCCGCGATCGGTCCCCGCTGTAGTAGCTGCGGCAACTGCTGTACGAGACAGCAGCTGTCACAGCTCCTGTATGTGACGGGAAGACTGACGAAATGGCCAATCCTCCTGTGACATACTATTCCATCATGGAGCACGAACGCTATAGTTACCATGACGGAATAGTACGTCACTGAGCACGAACGGGTTAAAGTTAGGTCTTTTGATGATAAGCTGATCACAGGGCTCAATGAGGTCAGCTGTAATCAGTGTTCATTTTCTCTGCAGGGGCACTAAAAAGAAAATTAAACATTACACAGTTCCTATTGAAACCAATGGGCTACACGTGTAATGCATGACATGCTTGGTCCTCCAGACCGATTGACCTAGAGGAGTATCCTAAACAAGGTTCTCCATCTATTAAAGAGGTTGTCTCATGAAGATTACCCCTGTCCGTATGACCTATTCGAGTACATGAACATTAGATGAACGCCATATGAACATCATGGTGGGGGACCTCTCTTTGTGAGACAGAACAGAAAGACACTCTAAGCGTGACTCTGGCAGACTGGAGCTGTCCTTGTATGACTTGGATGGCCATGCATCTGAAGGCTAAACGTGTAATACTTTATTTCCCTTGAATAGGCCACTGGGATAATGTGTGGTTGGCCTTGGCTTCCTCAGACAAAATCCCCTGTGTGATGGGAGTTGGTCTCCCTGGCAGTTCACATCTGATGAGACAACCCCCTTTAACTCTATATAATAGACAAGCACTTATCTGTAAACCCCTTTAGGGCCAGGATCACACACATAATTTTTATGTAGTTTTTGGTGCTGTTCTTGGATATTTTTTTTAACACAAACATAGAAGTGGACACAAAAGAAAGGAGATGCATCAGTCTTTTCTAAATACCTACCCTTCCTTTTGTATCCACTTCTGGCTAAAAAAAAAAAATCTGAGACAAAAACTGCATCACAACTGCACATGTGATCCTTGCTTTACTCTGAGTTCTCTAATAGGATATGTGAAGATGAGTTTTCTAACCGGAAACTCCTCTAAGTTTTAATTTTTGGTTGGAGAAACACTTTTTAAAGGGGTTTTCCCATCTTGGACATTTATGCCATATTCACAGGATATACCATAAATGCCCGATAGATCTGGGACCAGCACCTACAGTTAGGTCCAGAATTATTTGGACAGTGACACAATCTTCATGATTTAGGCTCCGCTGCCACCACATTAGATTTGAAATGAAACAACTGAGATGCAATTGAAGTGTAGACTGTCAGGTTTAATTCAAAGGGTTGAACAAAAATATCCTGTGAAACGTTTAGGAATTACCACCATTTTTCTACACAGCCGCTTCAGGAGCTCCAAAGTATTTGGACAAATTAACATTACCATAAATAAAATGTGTTTTTTTTTTTGTAATACTTTGTAGGGAATCCTTTGCAGGCAATGACTGCCTGAAGTCTGGAACTCATGGACATCACTAAAAGCTGGGTTTCCTCCTTTGTGGCACTTTGCCCGGCCTTTACTGCCGCTGTCTTAAGTTGTTGCTTGTTTGTGGGTCTTTCTGCCTTTTAAGTTTTGTCTTAAGCAAGTAATATGCTCAATCAGGTTGAGATCTGGTGATTGACTCGGCCATTGCAGAATATTCTACTTCTTTGCCTTAAACTCCTGGGTTGATTTCGAAGTATGTTATGGGTCATTGTCCATTTGTACTGTGAAGCGACGTCCAATCAACCTGCTGCATTTGGTTGAATCTGAGCAGAAAGTAAATCCCTGAACACTTCAGATGCCTCCACCATGTTTTACAGAGGATGTGGTGTGCTTTGGATCATGAGCCGTTCCAAGCCTTCTCCATACTTTCTTCCTCCCATCATTCTGGTACAGGTTGATCTTGGTTTCATGCTGTTCCAGAACTGGGCGGCTTCTTTATATGTTGTTTGGTAAAGTCTAATCCGGCCTTTCTATTTTTGAGGCTGATTAATGGTTTGCACCTTGTGGTGAACCCTCTGTATTTGCTCCCATGAAGTCTTCTCTTTATGGTAGACTTAGATACTGATGCACCTACTTCCAGGAGTGTGTTCTTCACTTGGGTAGATGTTGTGAAGGGATTTTTCTTCACCATGGAAAGGATTCTGCTATTATCCTCCACTGTTGTCTTCCGTGGACGTCCAGGCCTTTTGCGTTCACGAGATCACCAGTGCGCTCTTCTTTTCTTTTTTTCTTTTTTTTTTCGAGAATGTGTACCAAACTGTTGATTTGGCCACTCCTAACATTTGTGCTATCTCTCTAATGGATTTCTTCACTTTTCTCAGCCTAACGATGGTCTGTTTCACTTGCATTGAGAGCTCCTTTGACCTCATGTTGTAGGTTCACATCAACAGCTTGCAAATGCCACACCTGGAATCAACTCTAGACCTTTTACCTGCTTAATTGATGATGGATTAACGAGGGAATAGCCCATTAAATAGCTTTTGATATAATTGTCCAATTACCTTTTTTGACGAAGCCAGTCCGTGGCGAAACGCGCGTCGAGGCGTCCTTGTTCCTGTGTCCCATCTCAGTTGTCTTTCTCTTCCATCATGTCCTTAGGTATGTGTTGCTTCCTTCACTATTAGGCTACCATTGGATGTTGCAGTTACTGCCATTACTTTGCTTGGTTTTCTTCATAGTTTTTCTTACATATTTTTAGATTATTGTTCTATATACACCATGCAGTCTCCGTAGCATCTTTTGGTATATCTATTTCTACAACACATATTCATTATTTCCGTATTATTCATTTTTTATTATTTCGTTATTTGACTTTGGATGTTAGACTCTGAGCTGGGTCAGGTCTGCTAACCCTTTGGTACACTTATCAGTCTACCGTGCTGCTGCTCTCCATGTGTTTGTCTGTATGTTTATTATATTTCATGTGATATCATGTATTGTTATTTATTAATAAAGATTTATATATTCTTTTCCAATACGTGACTGCTATATATATATATATATATATATATATATATATATATATATAATATCATTTATTGGGGTGTTTTGTCCCCTGTGCTTAAGTGCTTCTAGGTTGTCTCTATAGTCTTTGGGGGACCCCCTGCTTCTTCCCCTTTTAGAGGTCTCTTGTAGGTTTACAATTACCTTTTGGTCCCTTAAAAAGAGGCAGCTAAAAATTAAAGAGCTGTAATTCCTAAACCCTTCCTCAAATTAGGATGTGAATTAAAGCTGAGAGTCTGCACTTTAAGCCCATATTGATTATATAACTGTATATTCAATATGTTTTGTTAAACCGCTAAAATGTCAAAACTTGTATCACTGTCCCAAATAATTCTGGACCGAACTGTATATTGAGAACTGGCCACAGAATCCAAGTGGAGACTAGTAGAGAGAGGGTCGCGCAGATATGCCATAAACGAGGGTGGCACGGATATGCCATAAATGTCTAAGATGGGACAACCCCTTTAATACAGTACAGTGAAATCCAGTGACTCATCGGTGAGGTCTTTTCAGATTGTAGTCGTTCACTATCCCTTTTCGTCTTCATTCGGCCCAGAACACTGTGGTGACTTCTTCCAGTCATGATTTGCCTCTGCAGAATTTGCACACAAACATTTTTGGCTCCTCACTTTTACAGCACCCTCCCCACCCTCTACAAAAACTGGCCTTTATAGTGCCCCAGATAGAAATAATGCTCCTTCTTGGTGCCCACACACTATCTGAGAACCCCCACTAGATGCCCAACATAGTAATAGTTCTCCTCTTAGTACCCCACACAGTATTCGTGCCCCCTTTAGACCTCACACAGTATTAGTGCCCCACAAATAGTAATAATGCCCCCTTTAGGTCTCACACAGTTTTAGTGCCCCTTTGTACGCCCAACAAAAGAATGCCTCTGTATGCGCTTCCACACAGTAGTTAGGTCCCCTTAGTGCCTCCCTATAATAGTTAGGTCTTCCTTTGTGTCCCCATATAGTAGTTAGGTTCCCTTTGTCCACTTTTGGGACCTGCATCTATCTCTTGACTGGGGCTCCCGCTGCAGCAAGCTCGGCTGTTTCCGTAACTCCTAACCACCTACTCAGGAAGCAGCGGGTGCTGAGCAAGGCAGGACGGAGTTTAGGGGGCCCCGTTCTAGAGATAGATGTGATTCCCAGAGGTGGGACCCTCATCTATCGGACATTTTAGGCATATCCTGTGGATATGTCCAAAATGCGAAAACCTCCTTTTTTTTTTTTTTGCATCAAATACTTTTTATTGTGCATTTTCAACAAATACAGTAACATACACAAAAATAAACAGATTCACCTTTGCTACAAAGTCTTGCTCAGTCGGAGGAGAAAGCTGTGTCCAATGCTGTACAATTAGTTTCCGAGCCACATATAGTAATCTCCCCACTGTCACCTTCCCGTTGGAGTCCAGAGGCAGGCCATCTACAAAGCCCTTTAAACAAACCGTTGGGTCTCTGGGCACCGACATAGAGAACACCTTCCCCACAATTGCAAGGAGATTGGACCAGAACATATCTAGTTGTGGGCAGTCCCACAGCATATGCCAGAGATCAGCAGGCTCTAGACCACATCTCAGGCAAGTAGCGTCAGGATGGACTCCAATACGGTGCAAAACCACAGGCGTTTTATAGACACGATGCAACATATATAGCTGTGAGAGTCTACCACCCACGCTCAGCGAAACATTGAGGACAGCTGCCATTATGGTAGACCATTGGTCATCGTCAATCCCAGGTATATCCCTTTTCCATTTATGCATAGCGACTAAAGGATATCTATTTAAGAATATGGACAATAGTAGCTGATACACCCATGATATAACTCCTTTTGTGTTACCAGAAGGACCAAGGGTTTGGATAATAGTGTCCTGTTGTATATTCACTGGCGATTGTGAGAATTGTGTCTGGAACGCATGCCGTAGTTGTAGATACCTGTGGAACCTACTATGTGGGATATGCAATTCGTCCTGAAACTGCTGAAAGGATTTAAAGTCAGACCCGCTAACCATTTGGGAAACCCTCGTAAGCCCCGCAGTTTTCCAGTACTCCAAGCCATCTAGTGCGATAAACTCTGGGAGCGAGCCATTCACCCATAGGGGGGTATATTTCGTGTAGCCCTGCACCCCTCTCAATTGTTTAACTTCCCCCACGTTTTGTGGACAAGGTCTAACTTTGGAAACACAGAGCATCTGCCCGTGAGACAACCACCCTCAACTGCCTCTAACAAAACATCACATTTCAAATGGTATTGCAATATAAATTCTGAAGCCTCCTCTCCTATGTGTGTAACCCACCGCTTAAGGTGTTGACACTGAGCAGCCAGAAAATATTTCCAGGGCTTTGGGAGGGCAAGGCCTCCTGAATCTTTGGGCCTCTGCAAAATTTCTAACCGCAATCTAGGGTGGTCCCTATGCCATAAAAGATCATTTGCCATAAAAGGGCATTTGTACTGTGAAACCTAGATGTGAAAACCCTTTTAACAATAGGGAGTTCTGTATCCTTATAGAAACTATTGCAGCAATTACACACACTGTTTTATGGGACGTTCCTTAATTTACACATTATGTAAATCTTTCTTGAGAGTAGAAAAGCTGGATTTAAAAAGTCGTCTGGCCGGAAGCCACCGCAGAGAACTGGTACAAATCCTGTTGGAATCAGAGCTATAACTTACTGTTCCATTTATAAAGGCAAGTTCTGAGATTGTAAGTGATCTGAAGATCTAAGTTGGCACTGGCCATTCTGCTTTCTAAGAGAGTCCACGAAAGCAAAGACATGAATTCATTTTCGCTTCTACAAGCAATCTCTAGGTTATCTGGCACCGTTCCATTGTCCATGTAAGTCTGTGGGCTTCTTTATTTCATTATTAGTCCTCATGATGTCAGATTGTAGTCTTTCACTTTCCCTTTTCGTCTTCATCCGGCCCAGAATACCGTGGTGACTTCTTCCAGCCATGATTCGCCTCTGCAGAATTTGCAGTTCCCCTTTAATCAAATCTGTAATTCTCGTGTCACATTGTTAGAAAGTAAGAATTAGACCTACCGGGAATTATATTTCCAGGAATCCATCATGACAGCACCATAGGAGGTTGCCCTATTGACCTCTATAGGGACAGGAAGACAGAGGTGTTAAAAGGCCCTTCCCACCACCCACTTGCCCTTGTTTTTCAATTACTACACCAGGATGGATGCAACCCTATTTTATTTCTAGGGATAATAACGGACATGTTACTTGCACAAATCAGAATTTCAATAAGGGAGGGAATGTAGGGGTGCGGTCATGATGGATTCCTGGAAATAGAATTACCGGTAGGTCTAATTCCTACTTTCCAGTACATCCCTCATGACAGCACCACAGGAGCGATACCAAATTATAAAACTCAGGGCGGGACTACGGATTGCAGGACTTTCCATCCAAAACTTAAATCCGTATCTGACAGAACATCTAGCCTATAATGTTTGCAAAACGTATGATGGCTTGACCAAGTGGCAGCTCTGCAGATTTGGTCCATAGAGGCCTCTCTTCTTTCTGCCCAGGATGCCGAAACTGCCCTCGTTGAATGGGCTTTAATGCCTTGTGGGGCACATAGTCCTTGGGACTGTAGGCTTCTTGTATGGTAGTTTTTCCCATCTCACTAGAGAGCATTATGAGGCTTTCTTTCCTCTATTCTTTCCCCCATACAGGACAAATAGATTTTTATCTTGTCGCCAAGAGGTGGTTCTATCCAGATACTGAAGAAATGTTCGCCTGACATCCAGGCAATGGAATTTTTCTTCTTGTTGGTCTTTAGGATCTGGACAAAAGGAAGGTAAAATAATTTCTTGTTCCCTATGGAAGGCAGTAGATCCTTTTGGAATAAAGGAAGGATCCAGCTTTAGAATGATCTTGTTTTTTTGTACTTTTAGGTAGGGTTCTATGACCGACAGAGATTGGATTTCTCCAATCCTTCTTGCTGACGTAATAGCGACTGAGAATGCAGCTTTTAGAGTTAAAAAATGCATACTGATCGTGTCGAGCGGCTCAAAGGGGGGATCGCAAAGAGCCGTTAATACTACATTCAAATCCCAGGTAGGTACTGATTTCTTTAGGGAAGGTTTCTGTTTAGAAACTGCTTGAATGAATCTTCTGATCCACCAATGTTCAGCTAAAGGAGTATTGAAAAAATTACTTACGGCTGAAATCTGCACTTTTAAGGTACTAGGGCTAAGCCCTTTTTTGAATTCGGATTGTAGAAAATCTAGGATTTTCACTATGTTGGGAGTAAAGGGGTCTGGTCCTGGATCTCCATACCAGGAACAGAATTTCTTCCAAATTTTTTGATAGATTTTTTTAGGTAACTTCTTTATGACTTGATAAGATAGTTGAAATTACCTCATCTGACAAACCATGGTTTCTCAAGATCTGCCTTCCATTATCCAGGCTGACCACTTCAGAGTTTGTATTCCCTGAAAGAATAAGGGAACCTGGGAGAGAACATTATTCTTGACTGGGAGCATGATGGGGTCTTCCAGTGCTAGGTACTTTACAATTGGAAACCAGCTTCTTTTTGGCCAATAGAGAAGAATAATGATGAGCTTTGTCAAATCTTCCTGGATTTTTCTTACTACAATTTGGTATTAGAGGAAACGGAGGAAAGGCATAGGCCAGATCCATGTCCCAGGGATGGGATAATGCATCTACCCCCAATGGGTTGTCTTTGAGATTTAGGGAGAAGAATGTCTCTACCTGGGAGTTTTTCCTCGTGGCAAACAGGTCTATTTGTGGATAACCCCATCTTCGGGTTAAGGACAGAAAGACTTCCCTGTTTAGGGACCATTCTCCAGGGACCCCCTTGCTTATGTTGTTTGTGCAGAGCCACCAATGGAGAGATGATTTCACTGTTTCGGAAATCTGAATTTTTGAATTCAAGGAGTCCTGTTTTCGATCCCACTGGGATAGGATCAGATTCTGTAAGTGTCTGGAGTGAAATTGACTCCATGGAATCGATTGGATGCAAGACGTCATCATTCCCAACATCCGTATTCCTTCCCTTATGGAACAGGAGCTTTTCCTCAAATATCCTTACTTCTGCCAGTAGGAGTATTTGTTTCTCTCTTGGGAGGAAGGAATGTTGAAGGGAGGAGTCTAGTAGCACTCCTAAGAAGACCTTCTGTTTTTGGGGAGGAAGACTTGACTTTTGGAAGTTGATTATCCAACCCAATTCCTGTAGTAGGGAAAGAACCTGTGACCGATGACTTTTTAAGATAGACGGAGTATCTACTGTCAACAGGAAATCATCTAAGTATGGGATAATTACTATGCCCTAACTTCTTAAGAATGCCATAATCTCTGCCATAATTTTTGTAAAAATTCTGAGGGCGGAGGAAATGCTGAAGGGGAGGCAGACAAACGAAGTGGAGAATGGAAGGACCGTTCTGAATCGTTAATCTGAGGAATCTCTGGTAAGCGGGGTGGATAGGGACGTGATAGTACGCATCCTTTAAATCGATCGTACACATTGACGCCCCTTCCCTTATTAGAGGATTAGTCGATCTGATAGACTCCATCTTGAATTTGCAATATTTTACCCATTTGTTCAGTAACTTCAGGTTGATTATTGTCCTGTAAGAACCGTTTGGTTTCTTGACCAAGAAGATTTTTGAATAGTGGCCCTTGAATTTTTCGTTGTGGGGAACCGGAGTAATTGCTCTCAATTTGAGCAGTTTCTGGACATCCAGGATAACGATCTGATGAAGGTCTTTTGCTTGGTACTTTGTTATTAGAAATTTTTCTGGGGGAATGGAGGAGAATTCTAATTTGTACCCTTCTTTTATAATCTTTAGAACCCAAGGGTTCTGGGTTATTCCGGTCCATTTGGAATAAAAATGTAGGAGTCTTTCCACACTCCTTGGCGTCATTGCTTTGAGGGCTGAAATGAGTTATTGGGGTTAAGGAGATATCCTCGACCCATTCTTCCCTTGGGGTAACTCCAGCGACCGGACTTCCCTTCCCTTTCCCGCTGTAGTTCTGTAAGGTTGGCTCCCTCTGTTGGCGAAACCTCAGAAACTGAGTTTTTTAGGTTTCTCTTCTGGAAACCCCTTTTTCCTATCCACTGCGTTCTTTAGCATGTTATCCAGGAGAGGACCGAACATCAAAGAACCTGTAGAAGGGATAGAACACAACTTGTTCTTGGACTTCGTATCTCCTGACCACATTTTGAGCCATAATGCTCTTCTAGCAGCATTTGAGAGAGCACCATTCCTGGCAGCAAATCTAATGGATTCCGCTGAAGCGTCTACCAAGAATCCGGTTGCCATCTTTAGTAAGGGTAGAGATTCTTATAGATCTTGTCGTGATGTCTTCATCATCAAATGGGTCTCCAGCTGGTTTAACCATATAAACATTGCTCTTGCTACAGATGTGGCCGCGATATTCATAGAGATCAAAGCGGATGAAGATTCCCAAGCTCTTTTCAGAAGCCCGTCTGCCTTCCTGTCCATGGGGTCCTTCAACTGAGAGGATTCTTCAAATGGGATTGCGTTTTGTTTTTTTAGCAACCCTGACTACTGGGACATCTACTTTTGGGATCTCATCCCAAGATTTAGTGTCTTCTGGATCAAAGAGAAGTCTGTTTTTAAATTCTCTTGAAATGAGTCTTTTTTCTGAATCCTCCCATTCAGTCGTTACCATTCTCTTGAGATTTTAGTTTACCGGAAAAATCTTTGTTTTCTTCTCCGTTAGGCCCCCAAACAGCTCATCCTGGATGGTATGGTGTTGGCCTTCTTCGGGAATATCCATGGTTTCCCGTATTGCCTAGATTAAGGTATCGGACATCTCAGAAGAGAAGAAATTTTTTTTTCTCTTCAGTAGATGAAGTTGAAGGCAAGAGTTCCTCTCCTTCCAACTCACCCTCCGATAAGTAATAACCCGCCTGCTCCGAGTCAGATTCCTGAGATGGTGGGCAATATTTTTGTTCCACTTCAGTCCGAGGCCTTTTTGCCCGGGAGTGTGAGGGAATTTCTTGAGGAGGGGCGAGGGAGGCTACTGACTGACTCAGTTCTTCGCAAATCATAGCCCTAAGTTCAGACATAAATGTCGGTTGTTCCTCTTTTAGTAATTTCGCAATACAATCCTGACACAATTGTTTCCTATGTGACTGGCAATTTTTTCGCACAAGTCGCACATTTTTTAACCTTCTTTTTATCAGTTTGTCTCTGAGAGGAATCTTTATCCTAAAGAAAACAGAAGGCAGGTAAAGTATGGTGTACTTACATAAGGAGTCATAACCCTTACCCCAGGGGTGAGACTCACGTGACCCTGGGACATATCCGGAATTCCGTCAGAACGAGGAAGTTCCATTACCGCAACAAGTAAAAGACAATGCAATATCCAATCCACAAGATATAAATTCAAGTTCGAGGTATCAGCTCTAACTACATACCTGTGCGTGTCCCTTTTAAATGCGGGCATTTTGAATTTCCCGCCTTCCAAGATGGCCACGGACCGGAAGTAGCCCAACGTTATTTCCAGTCGCAGCTATTCGTCATAGCCGGCGACTGAGATTTCCGGCTATGCGGCGCTTACAAGGCTGTTTTGCCGGCGCTTCAAACCATATGGAGCTGCCGGTCCCCCGCATGGTCACGCAGCCAGGCCGAAGCCTGCTTGGGAATCCCAAACCCCACAACCTACTGGAATCCTGCCTAGGATTCCTAAGGTAGGTGTTTTTAGGTTGGGAGCTAAGAGACTTCTCGTTAGAGGGGTATTAGCCTAGGCTTAGGAGGAATAGAAGGGGGAGTGCACGGACTCCCCGATCTTGCACCCCTGCCCGAGTTTTTCTCCTGACGGCACCACAGGAGCGACGTCTCTCTGCTCCTGACCCTGTAGGAACAGGAAGAACACTGGCAAGTGGGTGTTGTGAGGGGCCTTTTAACCTCTCTGTCTTCCTGTCCCTATAGAGGTCAATAGGGCAACCTCCTGTGGTGCTGTCATGAAGGATGTACTGGAGATTCTACTTATATCTGTTCCTGGGAGAAACTGGATAAACATGTATTTAATAATAGCTTTTTATTATTAGTGGTAATATGATTATTGTATTATAATGTTTGGCGTTTACATTCATTAACATGAAGCAGCAGGCAATTTTATTAACGTTTGATGCTTGTACTTATAGTGAATGTTCATCTTTGATCACCATTTTACATTTAGATTTACTCTACGTAATTGCATGTCGTATCTTGTACTACATTATAGTCTAGAGCTGCATTCACTATTCTGCGGGCTTCAGAGCTGAAATCTTTCAGCATTCCTTTCTGGCTCCGCA
Source organism: Rhinoderma darwinii (assembly GCF_050947455.1). Taxonomy (NCBI): domain Eukaryota; kingdom Metazoa; phylum Chordata; class Amphibia; order Anura; family Rhinodermatidae; genus Rhinoderma; species Rhinoderma darwinii. The sequence goes on from NC_134695.1 coordinate 102,119,905, forward strand.
TTTTTGTATTTATTTTTTATCATGCGATTTCCATTCGGAGAAAAGTCTTATTTGTTCCAGGCACTGTAATAAGATGTAAGAAAACCAATCACACTACATTATAGAAATACAGCTTAGAAATACGGAACCTGATAAAAGAATATTTTAATTTTAATACTGAGTCGGTGCCGCGGGGAGTGTTGTGGGATGCCATGAAAGCCTGGCTGAGAGGAGTATTCATTCACAATATTAAACGAATTAAAACTAAATCCAGGCAGTTGGGAGAAAGTTTAGAGGAGCGGGTGACAGAAACAGAAGGGAGACATGTAGAAGAGGGAACCGAGGAGACACTTCGACATTGGGTGGAGGCGCAGACGCTGTTAAAAAATCACCAACTAACAATGGCGGATAATAAACGACTATTCCTTAAACAGCAATATTATGAGGAAGGGGAAATGGCGGGGAGATTACTTGCTAGGATGGCAAAACCGCATGGGGGCAATAATTTCATTCATGGCATTGGGGGGGAGGGTGGAGACAGACACGGGGCAAATCCTGCAAATATTCCAGCGGTTTTATACTGACCTATATACATCCAAAGTGCATTACAACACACAGCAATTGGACGAGTACCTGGGAAACATTAATTTGCCTACCTTGGGCCGGGAGGACCGTGAAAGTTTGGAGACCCCTATTTCACTAGAGGAGTTGGAACAGGCGATAAGAGATATGGCAAATGAGAAAGCTCCGGGTCCAGATGGGTTACCGGGGGAAATCTATAAGGAATATGGGACGGAACTAGCGGCAGAATATTTGAGTACTTTGCAGGATAGTTTTGTCAGAGGTAAACTACCAGACTCCCTATATGAGGCTACGATAGTGGTTCTCCCAAAAGAGGGGAAAGACAGTCAATTACCGGAGTCCTACAGACCAATATCCTTGTTGACATCGGATGTCAAGATCTTGGCAAAGATATTGGCACTGAGGCTGAACAGGGTGGTACAGCATGTTGTGCATGAAGACCAATCGGGGTTCATGCCCTCCAAATCGACAGCGGTCAACCTCAGGCGGCTGTTTTTAAATCTTCAGGCGGCACCAGATGAGCAAGGAGGAAGGGCGGTGCTAACGTTAGATGCTGCAAAAGCGTTCGACTGCGTAGAATGGGGGTATTTATGGCGGGTAATAGAAAAGATGGGATTCGGCCCTAACTTCGTAAAGTGGGTACAGTTGCTATATGTGGCCCCTACAGCCCGCATACGGGTGAATGGTATAATGTCTGAGAAATTTTCACTGGCCCGGGGTACACGACAGGGGTGCCCATTGTCACCATTATTATTCGCCTTGGCGGTGGAGCCACTGGCGTGCCTCATAAGACAGGAGGAACGTATAAGAGGCTTGCAATATGGGGAAATGGAGGAAAAAATTTCATTATATGCAGACGACATTTTAATATATATGACGGACACGGAGAATACACTGCAGGTAGTAATGGATACGATCACAAGGTTTGGGGAGTTCTCGGGATTAAATATTAACTGGACCAAGTCTGCTTTGATGCCACTTGATACAGTGAATATTGTAGATACTGGAGGGGGGATTCGGATTCCGATAGTTTCTGAATTTACGTATCTAGGGGTTAAGGTGACAGCTAGGGTCCAAGACTATATGTCTTTGAATGTCTCACCACTGCTGCTTAAAGTGAAACAAAAGGTGGATGCCTGGAACAGGCTCCCGCTCTCTGCTCTGGGGAGGACTAACTTAATCAAGATGATCCTTATGCCTCAAGTTTTATACATTCTTCATAACTCCCCAGTATGGATACCTAAGCAATGGTTCAGACGATTGCACAATCTCTTTCGGGATCTGGTATGGAAAAAAGGGGTTCCAAGGATTAAATTGGAGAAATTGCAATTGCCCAAAGATGAAGGGGGGGTCGCGCTGCCAAATGCCTGGATATATTACCTGGCTGCCCAGAGCCAACAATTTAAGGGATGGGAGGACACAGAGACTTGGGGTGCCAGTGCACGTTTATTGTCATACATGGGGGGAGGACATAATCCACTAGAGAGTCTGGAAGCGCATACCTTTAAGAGATTGGCGAGTGCTAAACCAACGTTACTCCTGATACATAAAGTATGGTGGCAATGCAAACAGATCCTGGGAGTGGGAATGTGCACCAAATATACTCCCCTATGGCATAATCCGGTCCTGTGGGAATTATACCAATTAGAGGGCATGCAAAAATGGGAGTTGGCAGGGGTTAGACGAATACAACACTTATATGATGATAACGGGCTGAGATCATTTCAGCAGTTGAAGGACCTATTTCCACTAGAGCACAATATGTTTTATCAATATTTGCAGATCCGTCATGCCCTACAGGCGCAGGCGCAGGTAGTGGACCTAACGGTTTGTGCTCTTGGGGTCCTGGAGTATGTGGGAAGGGCTGACACGACCAAAGGCCTGATCTCAATGGCGTACAGGAGCTTGCTGTCCAAACACCTGGGAAACCCAATGATGCTGGTAAAAGCGAAATGGGAACGGGATGTTGGTCCATTGACTGAGGAGGAGTGGGAGGAGATATTAGCATCCACATGTCACTTATCGCTCAGTCTGGCGCAGAGGAGATCACAACTCTTCCTGATACATAGAGTGTATCGAACCCCGTGGGTATTAAAGCAGATGGGTATTAGAGCGGATGCTAAATGTCCTAGGTGCACGGAAGAGAAAGCAGATATACTGCATATGTTTTGGTCATGTGAGGCTCTGAGGACCCTATGGGGGGAAATATTGGATCTGATAAAACAGGTATATGGTCGGGAATTGGCGGCAGACCCTAAAGTTATGTTGTTGGGAGTAGTGGGAGAATTGGAGAGTGACAGAATGGCAAGCATGGCAATTGCCAAGATATTATATCAAACAAGGAAATGTATTGCTAAACACTGGCTGGATGAGGAGCCACCAGGGATGAGGGAAATTGTAGGAATGGTGAACTATAATATCCTGATGGAGCATAAGATATTTTCTAAAAGGGGCACGGAAAAAAAATTTGAGAAACAATGGAGCAGATGGATGGCCTGCCCTGAGGTGCTGTCACCTGAACTAAACAGAATAAGGGCGAGAGTTGTCTGAGGAACTGGAGAAGGTAGAGTCTGGAGCAAAAAGGGGTGGTGGGGAAACTTGATAAGAGAAATGTGCTCTGGCCAGGATTGGTGCTAGAAACGGGCAGAGATATAGTGGGGGGCCGTGCGGGGAGGGGGGACAGGGGGGAAGTTGGGGATTTCCTGATATGCTGTCATTATTGTATACGATGCTGGAAAATTGTAATGTGAATGTTACTATGTTATTTCTTTTATGTGTTCGTATCAATAAAATTGGTTTGATTTAAAAAAAGAAATACAGCTTAGATTGTTTCCAATAATGGCCAAAAGACCTTTGAATGGCGCAATGGGCTATAATGCAAGGTATTGTTTATTACCATTCTGTCCAGCTATCTATGAGCTTGTAGTTGGCACCTGCTTCTGCACAGCGGACTGTCTGAACAGGGAGAGCTGCAGTGTAAATCAGGTGGAGATATGGAGCAGCAACCCGAGCCTTTGGTGACACAGGAGGTGGATTTGAGACCATCTCAGGCTTCCATTAGACAGTGCAATAAGCCTGGAGTCACTGAACATAAATAAAAATAGGCGAGCAATCAACATTGAAAGTATTAAAACGTAGGTAAGTATTAGCCATCCTCGACCATTATTCATCATTAGTTATTCTAAGATTGCCTTGCGAAAGTTTATATTGAACCCCTTGGAGACAGTCCATTTTTGTTTTTTCCTTTTCGTTTTTCCATCGTCACATTTTTAAGAGCCATACCATTTAGATTTTTTTTTCCTTAACATAGCCATATGAGGGCTTGTTTTTGCGGGACATGTTGTATTTTCTGGCGGTACCATTTCATGTAGTATATAATGTATTGAAACGCAATTCTGACATCGTTTTTGAGGTTTTATTTTTACGATATTCACTGCAGTAAAAATGACGTTCACTTTATTATGCGTGCCAATGCGATTTCAGCGATACCAAATTTAAATAGGAGTTTTTTGCCATTGTTATAAAAGCAAAATCACTTTTATTGAGAAAAATATTTTTGTGTCGCCATATTCTTAGACCCAGAACTTTTTTATTTTTCTGTCCATGGAGCAGTGTGAGGACTTGTTCTATGCGGGGCAAGCTGTGGTTTTTATTGGAAAACACCAAACAAGCAGGCAACACAAGTATATTGCCTGGTGCACTAGACCCCCACACACCAAAAAAACTGCAAGAGAACAAGTGGAAAAATGCAGTCATGCCCACAGAGAATGGAAAGAATTTTATTAGGATTACAGATAACACAGAATGCGTTAAAACTAATTATAAATTTACACAAAGTACATAATGATAGAGCCAAGGGGGAACAAACCGATATAAAAAGTTCCCTCACAGATCAACCCTCCAAAAATAAAGCCATCATAATATATAAACCAGGAATTAATTCTAACCAGGAGATGTAATTAACAAGCGTGTATAATCAAAAGTCAACTAGAATGATATGCACAGTGTACGAAGAGATGCCAAAAAAGTGCTAGTGCATATTATGTGCAAAAAGTGATGAGAAGTATGACAGATATACATTTATACAACATAAAAAATATACTGCTACGAATCTGGTCTTGGGGTCCTGGTAAAAATAAAAAAAAATTACCAATACATGAAGTGGCAAGAGGGTTACACATAGGCTCCACATGGTTTTTCATGTGCACCTGGGGCTTAGAGTAGCCGGACCTAGCAAATTGCTGTTCCTACCACTTCAAAAAGTTGATGTTGAGCCTAAATTTTTACAAGTTAGTTTCCATGGAGATAAAACGAAAAAGCTGTTGTCAGTAAATATAGTCTAAAGAAAAAAAAACTTTGTAAGAAGCAATAGAGTATTTTTCCTTAAAATAAATCATTTGTAAATGTAAGGCTCTGTTCACATTTCCATCAGATGCTTCTTTGTCTGCATGCAGTGCTTTTCTTCCAACAACGGAACCCTGACCGATCTCACTGAAAGTTAATAGGGTCCGTTGGGCGGCGTTAGTATACGTTGTACTAGGGATGTCACGATACCAGAATTTGGACTTCGATACCGATACTTCGTTTAATATTGCGATTTTGATACCAATTTCGATACTTTTGCCAACAGTAATAAAAAAAAAATTCTTCCGTTTTCTGATGTGAGGCGCGACGTGTGATGAATTTTGAACGCGCCTCACATTAATAGTAATTAATCCCATCATGTTTCTCAGTCATAATGGATTAATGTGCGAGGTACATGATGGGGTTAATTACTATTAATGTGAGGCACATGGAGGTTATATTAATCGCGCCTCACATTAATAAGTGAAAGAAAGCCGTGTTTATTTCATTTTTTTACAGCGTGCACGTCATAAATGATGCAAAAAAATTGTTGCGCGCGCCAATACTGAATGTGTGAATATTTTATGTATTGAGACTTATTTTAATGTTTATTGTAAAAAAGGTGAATGTGTATTTTTTTTTCATTTTAACAGTACTTTGTTTTTACTTTATTTTTAAACTCTAATGTACTGACATATATCAGATATGTGCAAGTACATTAGCCTGTGGACAGATAGCACACAGGCAGTTGTTAGGACATACTTGGGTATGCCCTAACAGGAAATATGGTAAGACAGCCCTGGGGTTCGTCAATAGACCCTGGGCTGTCTGCCCATATATGGTATGGCCCTCGATTGCGTCACAGGAATTCCCTGTGACGCGATCCAGGGGCATCCCCCCTTCTCATTTTCTCCTGAATGCTGCAGTCCGCTGTGATCGCAGCATTCAGGGGAATAACGGCGGAGATGAGAGGTTTCTCTGATCTCCGCCGTTATAGAGCGGGGCTGCGGCTGTGTAATACAGCCATTGCCCCGCTCCTGACAGGAAGTGCGCGCGCGGTCAGCATGAGGAGGTGCGGCCGGCGCTGCACTAATGAGCGGAGGTTCAGGCACTGAGGACAGAACATGGGGGTGTTTTGGAGTGCGCCCGCCATGTTCTGTCTCCAGTGCCGCAGATCATTAGTGCAGCGCTGGCCGCATCGCATCATCCTGACCCCGCGAACTTATCATGACTCAGGAGCGGGGCTGTGGCTGAAGTACACAGCCGCAGCCGCGCTCCCATACATTCATGTATTACTATACTGAGCTGTGCGGCTGCGCAGCTCAGTATCGAAATACAGGAAATAGCGGTATCGAACCGTTTAGGGATGCACAGTATCGAAACAGTATCGAAGTTTCGATGCACCGTGAATCCCTACGTTGTACAACGGATTCGGCAGAGCGTCATGGCTTCCATTACAAAGGTAAGCCACAACACAAGTGTGGACAAATCCTTAAGTTGTCCTCTTCTATAAGTTGTATTCAGACACTTAAGGTTTTTGTGTTTTTTTTTGTTTGGATACCGGGGTGAAAAACCAATATAAGGCTATGTTCACACGGGGTATTTTGCCGAGTTTTTTGACGCGGAAACCGCGTCGCAAAACTCTGCAAAAACGGCCCGACAACGCCTCCCATTGATTTCAATGGGAGGCGTCGGCGTCTTTTTCCCGCGAGCAGTAAAACTGCCTCGCGGGAAAAAGAAGCGACATGCCCTATCTTCGGGCGCTTCCGCCTCTGACCTCCCATTGACTTCAATGGGAGGCAGGAGAAAGCGTATTTCTCGCTGTTTTATGCCCGGGGCGCTAAATGGCCGCGGGCGAAAAACGGCGCGAAAATCGGCGTGCAGGGATAGGAATATCTGCCTCAAAGTTCCAAACGGAATTTTGAGGCAGATATTCCTCCCCCAAAATACTCCGTGTGAACATAGCCTAACTGCTACTACAGGGTTACTGCCAATATTTACAGGTTCCTGATCAGCAAATCTGCCCAGCTCTGTGGCGGTACAGAATTATCGGATGTATCACTGCATAAAAACAGATTAGTGGATTTTATGGAGCTGTGAAATTAAAAAATAAATATAAAAATCTCTTTTATTATAGCTTTTGAACGTATACTTGTTCCTGCAATCTCACACCGTCTATGATCCTGGGAGCACTCAGCGCTTTTTACATCAGGACTGTAACGACTATGTGTTTAATGCAATCCGTCCTCATACAATGTTCGTTCATGTGTTTTCAATGTATAATCCGTGCAGTGGCCTCTCCTTTTTCCCCACTATCATTTAAATATAAAGCTGTTTAAGGCTATGTTCACACGGAGTATTTTGCAGAAGGAATATCTGCCTCAAAATTCCGTTTGGAAGTTAGAGGCAGATTTTCCTCTCCCTGCACGCCGATTTTCGCTGCGTTTTTCGCCCGCGGCCATTGAGCGCCGCGGGCATAAAACACCGCGAAATACGCTTTCTCTGCCTCACATTGAAGTCAATGGGAGGTCAGAGGCGGAAACGCCCGAAGATAGGGCATGTCGCTTCTTTTTCCCGCGAGGCAGTTTTACTGCTCGCGGGAAAAAGACGCCGACGCCTCCCATTGAAATCAATGGGAGGCATTTTCGGGCCGTTTTTGCCGAGTTTTGCGACGCGGTTTCCGCGTCCAAAAACTCGTCAAAATACTCCGTGTGAACATAGCCTTAATCTTCACACTTTTTTTTAATTTTTATTTATTTATACTGAATTACGGTACTGTTTGGATTATAAGACACACCCAATGTTAGACTACAGAAAAAAAGGAGCAACATTTTTCAGACTGAAGACTTTCCTGGTTGTCCTAGGCCTCGTTTACATCTGCGTCGGAGGCTCCGTTAGGGTTCAGGTCCAGGCTATTTTGAGCCTTCAGGACCAGATACCGTTTAGGCATTTTTAGCAGGCGTTCGTAAAACGGCTAAAACTTTTTAATTCATTGAGCTAGTGTCGTGATTTTTTTTATTTTTTTTATTTTTTTATTTTTTTTTCATGTAGACTGCATGTTTTTTTTTTTGTTTTTGTTTTTTTATCATTTTTTTCCACATCTTTTTTGCTAATTTAGATTTCCGCTAATTTAGTTTTCCGCTAATATAGTTTTAGAGCTTGTCCACACACAGCGGAATTGCTGCATATTTTCCGTCCAGAATTGCGGATGGAAAATACGCAGCAGAATACAGTAGCAGGAAAGTGGGTGAGATTTAGCAAATCTCATCCACACGCTGCGTAAAATTTCCAATAAGAAATTGACCTGCGGTGCGTATTTTTCATACCGCGTCAAGTCCTGCTGCGGAAAGTGGACTGAATTGCTGCATTTTTTAATGGATGTCCCCCACATTTAGAAAAACGCAGCAGAATCCGCACCATTTTTTGCAGAAAAACAGGAAATGGTGCGGTTTTTCCGCAGCGGAAATCCTGCTAGTTTCTGCGGAATTACTGCAGAATTTTTCTGCAGCAATTCTGTTACGTGTGAACAAGCCCTTACCCTAAAATAGACCTTTTATTTGGGATCGTCATTGTCTGCCATAAATTTTACATTTTGATATATTACATGTCTATTTTAGGGTAAGCGGGTCAGGGCTAGCGTTACGACAATGATTGGCGGGAGGGAACTTTATTTGGGGGTGGGTATTTTATATGTATTATTTAGTTTTGTTGCACTTTTATTTTACTTTTACTTCTTATGGCTTTTTCCTCAAAGGTCAGAAAAAAACCTTTGGGGAACTTTTTTATTTTACACCTTAATCTCCCAGTGTAACTGGGGCTGCACAGCAGCTACAGGAAAATCAGCCCTCTTTGTCTCAATGCACACGATGCGTATTACGTGCGGCAAATCCGCAGCATAATACAGTACCAGCATAGTCCAGGAAAGCTCATGTACACGCTGCTGTATTTTTCGGGATGGAAAGTGACCTGCGGTGCGTATTTTAAAATCCGCAGCATGTTAATTTATCTTGCGTTTCCGCTTGCGAATTGTATCTGCCTAGTGCTGTGGAAAATCGCACCAAAACATGAAAAGGTGCCAAAAAACGCATCAAAATGTAAAAACCACAACGCAAAGCTGCTTCTATCTCTTCTTCAGGGTCCCTGGCAGTCATTGACTGCCAGGCACTCGGCATTCAGCTGGGGCAGCCAGCTAAAACCCACACTGTATATTTGCTATGGCGCGGGTTTTAAGGACCCCGACCGTCAGACCTTTATATACAGCCGTCGGTCAAGGACCGGTTAAAATAACTTTAGCAATAAGCAATGAAAAAAAAACAATAGGAGACAAACAAGCAAGCAAAAATCTAAATATATATTTGGGAAATGGCGTGGGGAATTTCCCTTTATTCATCATTTTATATACCAGAAAGTCTGATAATCCAGCACTTTTTTTTTTCCAGCACAACACTGCAGTATAATATTATATAATAATTAATAATATTTTGTGCCCCAAGTAGTAGGAATAGAGCTCCCCTTGCAATTACAGAAATTACCCCTCTTCCTCTCTAGTAGTAAAAGTTGCGTCCCTCCACATCTCAGTAGGGTTGTCCCGATACCAGAATTTGGACTTCGATACCGATACTTCGTGTAGAATTGCGATACTCTATAGCAAAACGATACTTTGTCAACAAAACTAAGAATAAAAAAAAAAGTTCTTCCATTTTCGGATGTGAGGCGCGTGCTGTGATGAATTTTGAACCTCCATGTGTCTCACATTAATAGTAATTAACCCCATCCTGTTACTCACAGTCATAATGGACAACATTGGGTTAATGTGTGAGGTACATGATGGAGTTAATTAATATTAATGTGTGGCACCTGGAGGTTCAAAATTCATAACACCTCGTGCCTCACATTAATAAGTAAAAGAATCACTGACTCTTTCTTCTCCTGTTCCCTCTTACCCTTCCTCCTCTTTCCCAGATGGAGCCCTTAAAATGTTGCTCATTAAATGTTCGGGTATTTAATACCCTGCAAAAACGTGCTCAAATTCTGCATCATATGCACAAACAACGTGTTCAGATTTTACTTTTGCAGGAGACTCATTTCAGGACCGACCATGTGCCCACTCTGAAACATCGATACTATACGCAGTGGTTCCATAGTACCAACCCTGATGCGAAATCCAGAGGAGTGAGTATCGCTATACATAAATCTCTTCCGGTCTCGGTTGTTGCTACCCAATATGATACCCAGGGGCGCTTTGTATTCCTGAAACTTTGAATATGTGAGTGACTGTTCACTGTTGTGAACTTGTATCTCCCTAATCATGACCAGGTGCGCGTATGCAGGAGTTATTTAACGGAACTCTCCAAATTTGCAGAGGGTCTCTTGGTAACTGCAGGAGACTTTAACTTCACAATGGACAGGGTTGCAGACTCCTCCTCAGGCAGATCCTCCGTTTCTGTTACTCAATTGCCTTCCCTTAAGTCTAAGCTGTTCGCCATGCAAATGGTAGACATTTGGCGGATTCTCAACCCCCAAACACGGGACTACACCTTTTATTCTCCGGTACATGACATGTACAGCAGGATAGATTTGTTTCTTATTAGTCATCATCTACTTTCCTGGTCCCCGAAGTCTCAGATTGGAACTATGATTTGGGCGGACCATGCGCCGGTTTACTTGTCTCTTACCCTCCCAGACACTAAACAGCGGGAATGGCATTGGCGGTTGAACCCCCATCTTTTAAGGGACGCGGTATGCCAAACGGCGATTAACAGATCCATCTCGGAGTTTCTGGATCATCATGAGGTGGACTCCACTCCTCTGCCGGTTCAGTGGGAAGCGTTGAAAAGTGTATTAAGAGGTATATTTATACAGCAAGGCTCGAGACTAAAAAGGGAACGGGCTTTCAAAATTGAAAAGCTCTTGTCCCAGATACGGACTCTAGAGACCACTCACAAACAGTCCCAACACCCCCAGACTTTAGCAGAGCTACTAGAAGCTCGAAATTCGCTGAGAAATTTATTAGACCAGGCGCATGCGTCGTTTCGAGACCGGATGAGGCGTTTCGCTTACGAACATTCTAATAAATGCGGGAGGGCATTAGCTAGATCATTACACCCACGGGCGCCTCAATCCTTTATACCGGCGATAAAAACGACACAGAAGACATTGTTAATACATTTAAGGACTACTATCAGGCCCTATACAACCTCAAGGGGCCTTTGGCAGACATGTCTCCAAGTGCCCTCCAACGGAGGATTGATTCCTATGTTGCACAGACGGCGTTGCCGACTTTAGAGGAGACCGAGACGGCCTCACTAGGGGAGGCCTTCTCGGAATCGGAAATACAGGCAATCATAAAGTCAGCTCCGTCGGGTAAAAGTCCGGGTCCGGATGGATTCCCGGCGTCCTTTTACAAGACCTTTGTTACTAAACTTCTTCCCTATATGACTAAGGTATATAATGCAGTTACAACCTCCATGCCATTCACTCCGCAAACGTTAGCGGCCACCATTACTGTGATCCCCAAACCAGGGAAAGATCCATCGGCTTGTTCTAATTACCGTCCAATCTCACTGATAAATGTGGATGTAAAACATTATTCTAAGGCAATTGCAAATAGACTAGCCCCACTCCTACCACGTTGTATCCACGGAGATCAGGCGGGATTTGTTAGACACAGAGAGGCGAGGGATAATACCAATAAAACCACTCTCTTAATATCCTATGTCCTGAAAAAGTCTCTACCCACATGTTTAATGTCGGTTGACGCGGAAAAAGCCTTCGATCGGGTACATTGGGGGTTCCTGAAATCGGCACTAACCCAGGTTGGGCTTGGCCCCATTATGCTGGATAAGATACTGTCCCTATACCAGACACCTACTGCACGAGTTAGGGCAAACGGGGTACTTTCCACAACATTCTCGATTTGCCAACGGCACTAGACAGGGATGCCCCCTGTCACCATTACTTTATGTCATCACGATGGAGCACTTAGCTGTGGCTATCCGTAATTCCCCAGATATAACAGGGATAGGAATAGGTGGTGTTAGGGATCTGCCAGGTACTTCATCTAGCTATACTCCTGGGATTAATCAATCCACACCTGAGGCCAGACCTGCTCGACTGACACCATCTCCCACCAACCAGGGTGGCAGGCTCAGGAGTGGGAGAGCCTATCGCGGCCTGGTCTCTCGGAGTTAGCTCCGCCCCCTGCCCTTTATTACCTGCCCTGTGCTCTCCCTCAGTGCTTGTAATTCTTTTGGATTCCTGGCCCCACTGCTGCTTGCTCCAGCCTGCTTCTGCCGTGCTTCTGCCTTGCTGCAGTTCTGCTTGACCTGCTTGCTTGCCCTGGCTTGCTTCTGTCTCCGTGCCTGCTCGGGTGTACTCACTTCGTCCTGGTCCTGACTGTTCGTTCGCCGCCCCGTTTCCTCGTGGCGTGCCGTGGCTACTGCCCCTTCCCTTGCGTGTTCCCTGTTTGTCTTCCTGTGCACTTAGCCAGCGTAGGGACCGCCGCCCAGTTGTACCTCGTCGCCTAGGGCGGGTCGTTGCAAGTAGGCAGGGACAGGGCGGTGGGTAGATTAGGGCTCACTTTCCCTTCACCTCCCTCCTGCCATTACATAATTACAAGCCCTTACCTAGTCTACCATTTCTCCTACGCTGACGCTATCATGGACCCCCTTGAGACCCTGACCCAGCAGATGCAGGGCCTCTCCCTACAGGTCCAGGCCCTGGCCCAAAGGGTCAATCAGGGTGACGCTGCTTTAGTAGTACCCCTCACCTCACCTCTAGAACCCGACCTCAAGTTACTTGACCAGTTTTCAGGGGACCGTAAGACGTTTCTCTCCTTCCGGGAGAGTTGCAGACTGTATTTCCGCCTAAAGCCCCACTCCTCAGGTTCCGAGAACCAGCGCGTGGGTATCATCATATCCCGACTCCAGGAAGGGCCCCAAGAGTGGGCCTTCTCCTTGGCTCCTGACGCCCCTGAACTTTCCTCTGTTGATCGTTTTTTCTCTGCCCTCGGACTCATTTACGACGAGACTGACAGGACTGCTTTAGCCGAGAGTCAGCTGGTGACCTTACGTCAGGGTAGGAGACCGGTTGAGGAATACTGTTCTGATTTTAGGAAGTGGTGCGTACCTTCTCAGTGGAACGATCCGGCCCTAAGGTGCCAGTTTAGGTTAGGATTATCTGACGCCCTGAAGGATCTGCTGGTTAGCTACCCCTCGCCTGACTCCCTTGACCAGGTTATGGCCCTAGCAGTACGACTTGACCGACGTCTCAGGGAACGTCAGCTAGAACGCTTCAGTGTGCTCCCCTCTGACTTTTCTGCGATTCCCCCCGGGGTCCCGTCTCCTCTCCCCTCCACGGAGGACTCGGAGGTACCTATGCAACTCGGGGCCTCCATGTCCCCTCGACAACGTAGAGAGTTTCGCAGAATGAATGGTCTCTGCTTCTACTGTGGGGACGACAAGCATCTACTGAACACCTGTCCCAGGCGCAAGAATAAGAAGCCGGAAAACTTCCGCGCCTAAGTGATCATCGGGGAGGTCACTTGGGCGCACAGGTATTTCCCGTTAATGTGAAACGCAATAAAATTTTGCTTCCCTTTCAGGTCTCGTTTGCTGGCCGGTCTGCCACGGGCAGTGCTTTCGTGGATTCTGGCTCATCTGCTAATATCATGTCTGTGGATTTTGCTATGTCTCTAAAGATGCCTTGTATTGATTTACCTTATCCCATCCCTGTAGTAGGAATCGACTCAACCCCCCTTGCTAATGGTTATTTTACTCAGCATACTCCTGTTTTTGAACTCCTGGTTGGCTCCATGCATTTGGAGCAGTGCTCTGTACTGGTGATGCAGGGATTATCGTCTGATCTGGTATTAGGTCTTCCCTGGTTGCAGTTGCATAATCCCACATTTGATTGGAATACTGGGGATCTCACCAAATGGGGTAATGAATGTCTTATGTCATGTCTTTCTGTTAACTCTATTTCTCCCCGGGAGGAGGTAAACACGCTTCCTGAGTTTGTTCAGGACTTCGCCGATGTGTTTTCTAAGGAGGCCTCCGATGTGTTGCCCCCCCATAGAGATTACGATTGCGCTATCGATTTGGTGCCTGGTGCCAAGCTTCCTAAGGGTAGGATATTTAATCTTTCATGTCCTGAACGTGAAGCGATGAGGGTGTATATCCAAGAATGCCTGGCCAAGGGTTTCATTCGCCCCTCGACTTCTCCTGTAGGTGCTGGCTTCTTCTTCGTGGGGAAGAAGGATGGTGGTCTTAGGCCGTGCATTGATTATCGTAACCTGAATAAGGTCACCGTAAGGAACCAGTACCCACTTCCTTTGATTCCGGATCTTTTTAATCAGGTTCAGGGAGCCCAATGGTTTTCTAAGTTCGATCTACGGGGGGCATATAACCTTATCCGCATCAAAGAGGGGGATGAGTGGAAAACTGCGTTCAACACACCCGAGGGTCATTTCGAATACCTGGTCATGCCCTTTGGGTTGTGTAATGCCCCTGCTGTCTTCCAGAATTTTATTAATGAAATCCTGAGAGAGTACCTGGGTAATTTTCTTGTTGTGTACCTTGATGACATACTGGTCTTTTCCAAGGACTGGTCCTCCCACGTGGAGCATGTCAGGAAGGTGCTCCAGGTCCTTCGGGAGAATAATCTGTTTGCTAAGACTGAAAAATGTGTCTTTGGGGTACAGGAGATACCATTTTTAGGGCAAATCCTCACTCCTCATGAATTCCGCATGGACCCTGCCAAGGTTCAAGCTGTGGCGGAATAGGTCCAACCTGCCTCCCTTAAGGCGTTACAGTGTTTTTTAGGGTTCGCCAACTATTACAGGAGATTTATTGCCAACTTCTCGGTCGTCGCTAAGCCTCTTACGGACCTTACCCGCAAGGGTGCCGATGTCCTCCATTGGCCCCCTGAGGCCGTCCAGGCCTTTGAGACTCTCAAGAAGTGCTTTATCTCGGCCCCCGTGCTGATTCAGCCCAACCAAGAGGAGCCATTTATTGTGGAGGTTGACGCTTCCGAGGTGGGAGTGGGGGCCGTCTTGTCCCAGGGTACCAGCTCCCTCACCCATCTCCGCCCCTGTGCTTACTTCTCTAGGAAGTTTTCGCCCACGGAGAGTAACTATGATATTGGTAACCGCGAACTTCTAGCCATTAAATGGGCTTTTGAGGAGTGGCGGCACTTCCTGGAGGGGGCCAGACACCAGGTAACGGTCCTTACGGATCACAAGAATCTGGTTTTCCTAGAATCGGCCCGGAGGCTTAATCCTAGACAAGCTCGGTGGGCACTATTCTTTACCAGATTTAATTTCTTGGTTACCTATAGGGCTGGGTCCAAGAATATTAAGGCTGACGCTCTGTCACGTAGTTTCATGGCCAATCCTCCTTCCGAGAAGGATCCCGCTTGTATTTTACCCCCTGGTATAATCGTGTCTGCCACGGATTCTGATTTAGCTTCTGATATCGCGGCTGATCAGGGTGCAGCTCCCGGGAACGTCCCTGGGGACAAACTGTTTGTTCCCCTGCAATACCGGCTGAGGGTACTCAGGGAAAACCATGACTCCGCTCTATCTGGTCATCCTGGCATCTTGGGCACCAAACACCTCATTACCAGAAACTATTGGTGGCCTGGGTTGCCTAAAGATGTTAGGGCTTACGTCGCCGCTTGTGAGGTTTGCGCTAGGTCCAAAACCCCTAGGTCCCGACCTGCGGGCCTACTACGTTCCTTGCCCATTCCCCAGAGACCTTGGACCCATATCTCCATGGATTTTATCACCGATTTGCCTCCATCTCAGGGCAAGTCGGTGGTGTGGGTGGTAGTCGACCGCTTCAGCAAGATGTGCCACTTTGTGCCCCTTAAGAAGCTACGTAACGCCAAGACGTTAGCTTCTTTGTTTGTGAAACACATCCTGCGTCTCCATGGGGCCCCAGTCAATATCGTTTCTGACAGAGGGGTACAATTTGTTTCCTTATTTTGGAGAGCTTTTTGTAAAAAGTTGGAGATTGATCTGTCCTTCTCCTCCGCCTTCCATCCCGAAACTAATGGCCAAACGGAAAGGACCAACCAATCCCTGGAACAATATTTAAGGTGTTTCATCTCTGACTGTCAATTCGATTGGGTCTCATTCCTTCCCCTTGCTGAATTTTCCCTGAATAACCGGGTCAGTAACTCGTCAGGGGTCTCCCCGTTTTTCTGTAATTTCGGGTTTAACCCAAGGTTCTCCTCCGTCTCCCCTGGTTGTTCCAATAATCCTGAGGTAGAGGAGGTTCATCGGGAACTGTGCACTGTCTGGGCCCAGGTTCAGAAGAACCTAGAGGCGTCCCAGAGCGCACAAAAGATTCAGGCGGATAGTAGACGTTCTGCTAACCCCCGGTTTGTCATCGGGGATTTGGTCTGGTTGTCGTCCAGGAACTTGCGCCTTAAGGTCCCGTCCAGGAAGTTTGCTCCCCGATTTATTGGACCTTTATAAGATCATTGAAGTCCTCAACCCTGTATCCTTCCGTCTGGAGCTCCCCCCATCCTTTCGCATACATGACGTCTTCCATGCCTCCCTCCTTAAACGCTGCTCCCCGTCCTGGTCCCCCTCGAGGATACCTCCTGTTCCCGTTCTCACCCCTGAGGGGGTGGAATTCGAGGTGGCCAAGATTATGGACAGTAGGATGGTCCAGGGCTCCCTCCAGTACCTGGTCCATTGGAGAGGATACGGGCCGGAGGAGAGGACTTGGGTACCTGCCCGTGATGTTCACGCTGGGGTATTGATCAGGAGGTTCCACCTCCTCTTCCCCACTAAACCGGGTCCCCTTAGTAAGGGTCCGGTGGCCCCTCATAAAAGGGGGAGTACTGTTAGGGATCTGCCAGGTACTTCATCTAGCTATACTCCTGGGATTAATCAATCCACACCTGAGGCCAGACCTGCTCGACTGACACCATCTCCCACCAACCAGGGTGGCAGGCTCAGGAGTGGGAGAGCCTATCGCGGCCTGGTCTCTCGGAGTTAGCTCCGCCCCCTGCCCTTTATTACCTGCCCTGTGCTCTCCCTCAGTGCTTGTAATTCTTTTGGATTCCTGGCCCCACTGCTGCTTGCTCCAGCCTGCTTCTGCCGTGCTTCTGCCTTGCTGCAGTTCTGCTTGACCTGCTTGCTTGCCCTGGCTTGCTTCTGTCTCCGTGCCTGCTCGGGTGTACTCACTTCGTCCTGGTCCTGACTGTTCGTTCGCCGCCCCGTTTCCTCGTGGCGTTCCGTGGCTACTGCCCCTTCCCTTGCGTGTTCCCGGTTTGTCTTCCTGTGCACTTAGCCAGCGTAGGGACCGCCGCCCAGTTGTACCTCGTCGCCTAGGGCGGGTCGTTGCAAGTAGGCAGGGACAGGGCGGTGGGTAGATTAGGGCTCACTTTCCCTTCACCTCCCTCCTGCCATTACAGGTGGAGATTGTCATAAATTGGCTCCATATGCCGACGATCTCCTGCTCTTTGTGACAAACCCTGTGATTTCCTTACCAGTACTCATTAGAGAATTTGAAGTATTTGGCCAGGTCAGCAACTTTAAGGTAAACTATACGAAAACTGAAGCACTCAACATTTCCTTATCTTCTGAGACAAAGGAGCTCTAAAAAGCCATCCTTTAATTTTAAATGGCAGGCGAGGTCAATCAAATATTTGGGAGTCCAGATTCCTAGGGACCTAGTAGATCTTTACACTCTCAATTATCAGCCTTTACTGCAAACCACTCTTAAAAATCTATATTCATATGATCGAGCGCAGCTCTCATGGTTTGGCCGCATAAACGCTATCAAAATGGACATCCTCCCTCGGTTTTTATATCTGTTTCAGGCTCTCCCAGTATTAATCCCCGGAACATTTTTTAAGGCATTGGAGAAAGCCTTTCGGAACTTTGTGTGGGGCACTTCAAGGCCACACCTTAATCTGCAGTCATTGTCCCGTCCAAAACTGAAGGGGGGAGCTGGACTCCCGGACTTGATCACTTATCATCAGGCCGCAGTACTCGCAAGGGTGGTGGACTGGTTTCATAATGGATCCAAGAAACAGTGGGTAGAGATTGAGCAGTCCATAGTCGCGCTCTCACTTAGATCGTTGCCATGGATTCTTCCTGATTATAGGCCGGCGCTTGCGACCCTGCCATTGCTAACCCAGCACTGCCTCACTTTATGGGACAGACTGATGGTTAGAAAGGGCCTTTCACATAGACCCGGGCTCCTTAGCCCGCTGTTTGATAACCCAGAATTTTTACCAGCTGTCAATACGAAACAGTTTATGATTTGGTCCTCTTCTGAAAACACGAGATTATGTCAGGTAATGTCGGATGGGGGGAGGCTCCCTCCTTTGTCCGAGTTGCGCGGGACTTGCCCGGGGAGGACGCTTTCTTGGATGGAACATGCCCAATTGTCCACCTTCTTACGTTCGGCCCTACCGGGCGGGATGCATATCGTCACTAGCACTGCATTTGAGTCGTTGTTGCTTCAAACCGAGCCTCCGGCCCGGGTGATATCTAACCTGTATACCTTACTTCTAGAGGCCTGTGATGATCAGCCTCCTGCATACGTCAGCGCATGGGAGCGAGAACTGGGAGTAACCCTGTCACTGGCTGATTGGGATCGAATATTTTTTCTGTCTCACAAAATGCCGGTGGCATGTTATGCACAGGAAAAAAACTTCAAAATACTGACTAGATGGTACCGTTGCCCACAGATTCTGAGCAGAATGTACCCTGAGGTGTCAGATTTGTGTTGGCGGTGCGGGACTGAGACCGGAACAATGTTGCACATCTGGTGGTCATGTCAAGTATTGCAGACCTTCTGGAAAGCGATTTTTGAAATCTATACAGAAGTGGAAGGTACACAGCTGGTGCCCACTCCTCAGATGGCTTTGCTATCCCTAATTCCGGGCCCTTTGCCGAGTATTAGGAAGGGGCTACTACGGCATTTCCTGACTGTGGCACGAACAGTTATTCCTAGACATTGGAAGTCTACTGTGCCGCCTTCAGTTGTCGAATGGGTGGTGGAGATGGATTCTTTATGTCGAATGGAATCTCTGGTTGCAGAGGACAGTGATCGCTTTGGTATGGTTCTTTCTCTGTGGAGAGCATGGTCGTCCTTCAAATCTGGTCCACACTTTGCTAAATGGCTAGGCGGAACCCCCCCATAGAGGGGTCGGTCAGGAGCAGTCTGTTAATTCAGTGGCTTCCGTCTGGGAGAAGGGAACCCCTTCTTTCCTTCCCAGTCAATCGTCTCATTGCCCCCACTGGGCAGATGGGACACGGGGAGTTTCTGGGTGGCCCAGGACGTTTAGCTCTGGGCGTCTATCTCTTTTCTTGATCTTTCCCTATTTCTCTCTTTCCCTCTTCTTCTTCCTCCCTCCTTTATTGGGACTTAGAATGATATCACACACTTTACACAAAGCCTTGGATATACTTTTATGATGAGACCTTATCAAGGAGAGACAATGCCTATAGCCTGAGATGTGAATTTCGCAGATAAGGTGTGTGTGTAATATGTTGAAACATGCTAATGTCTTACCTAAGAGAACTACAGACAATGCAAATAATAACATGTATGTATATTGAGATGTTTTCTTTGGCTTGTTTGCTTTTGTATTTGCTAAAATTCTTAATAAAAATTTAGATTATGAAAAAAAATAAAAGAAAGCAGATTTTATTTAACAGCGTAAACCTCATAAATGACACTAAATCTGTTATTACGGTCACGACGATACCGAATACATATATGTTTTATGTATTGAGACTTTTATTGAAATGTTTAATGTAAAAAATGTGTGTGTTTTTTTACCCTTTTTTTTTATTTTTAAACTTTAATGTACTGGCATATATCTATATGCCAGTACAGTAGCCTGTGTAGTACACAGGCAGTTGTTAGGACATACATAAGTATGCCCTAATAACCAGAAATCTGGTCAGACAGCCCTGGGGTCCTTCAATGGACCCTGGGCTGTCAGCCCATAAATGGTATGTCCCTCAAACGCGTTACAGGGATTCCTTGCGACGCGATCCAAAGGGCATTCCCCCTTCTTATTTTCCCCTTGAATGCAGCTTTGATTGCAGCAGTCAAGGGAATAGCGGGGCTGCGGCTGTGGCTGTGTAATAGTAATTTCCCTGCTTCCTGACAACAAGAGTGCGCACGCGGTCAGCATGCGGTGATGCGGCCGGTGCTGCACGAATGAGCGGCGGCACAGGCACTGAAGCCAGAGAACATGGGGGTGTTTTGCCGTGCGCCCTCCATGTTCAGTCTTCAGTGACGGCGCTCATTAGAGGCACCGCTGGTCGCATCACATCACGCTGAATGCACGCGCACACTTGTCAGGAGCGGGGCAATGGCTGTGTTACACAGCCGCAGCCCCGCTCTAACTACATTCATATGTTACAATACGAAGCTGTGCGGCCACACAGCTTAGCATCGAAATACATGAATTAATGGTATCGAACCGTTTGAGGGTGCACGGCATCTAAATGTTGTTGATATTGCGATGCATCGTGCAACCCCACTTCTCAGTAGTCATAGCAACCCTTACTTCCTCAGTAGTTACAGTTGGACTCGTCTCTCGCCGGACCATCCTCCATCTCACAAGTCACAGAAGGACTAACCCTACGAAACCCCTCCCTGTAGTCTGTTCTCCCTCCCAGTAGTCGCAACAGGACCAACCCCAGCGCTGTCATCCCCTACCTGGGGTCAAAGCAAGATGACTCCTCCCTCCCTGACCATCCACATTCCCAGTAGTCACAGCAAGATATCCACCCCTCCTCCCAGTAGTCAAAGCAAGGCCAACTCACTTCTGCCCACATTGACTATCCTCCCGAACACTCCTGCTATGCTCCAAAAGGCTAAAAAGATAACTTTCATTTGGTAAAAAATGAAAGGCATATTTGTCGCGGAAAAATACGCAAAACTCACTTTAATAACCTAAAAAAAGGAAGTACATGGCAAAAAAATTGTTCTGGTCATTAACCCCATTTGGACATTTGATAAATGCACTTCATGGTAGGAAAGGGGGCATATGGAGTGGGCTCACGGGCTGACATAGAGTGTAGCATTCATGGGGAGCTTTAGCAGAGACCACCACCACTTTTCAGAATGAATAGAGGACGGCTTTCTAGAAACCTCAGATATTTCCACAAGATTACCGACACACCACTCGCCTTCATGTTGGAAGTACAACTTATCTATATAGCGCTATCATACTATAGGTAGGGCAAACTTATAAAAATATTAGAAAAAGCCTCGCTGTAACCTTATAACCCTTCTGCTGGTGGAATAGTTTGGTGCACGGACAGCGAACAAGACCTCAGTGTTATAACAAGCTTCTTTCAGGACTTTTACTGTTGTACAGATGAAT
The DNA here is from genome assembly GCF_050947455.1 of Rhinoderma darwinii. Classification (NCBI taxonomy): domain Eukaryota; kingdom Metazoa; phylum Chordata; class Amphibia; order Anura; family Rhinodermatidae; genus Rhinoderma; species Rhinoderma darwinii. The sequence goes on from NC_134695.1 coordinate 102,141,178, forward strand.
GTAGCCTTTTCGTTCTCATTTTCCTATTGACTGCCCGCTTGTTGTAGGAAGCAGCTTTTTTGTTAATCTTTTCAGTCCTGGAAATGGTGAACTAGAGAGAGAGTTCATTAAAAATCACAACACACCAGAGAGAGAACGCATTACTGGGAAAAAAGAACTTTGATCGAACCTAAGCGAAATACATTTACTAATATATATTTGTAAAGAAATCAATTTTCCATATAGAAGCGTTAACCAGGGTCCAGTGAGGCCAATAGCCGTCCATCTATTTTATTGGAGACCGAGGGTCCCTCCAGAGCAGAGAGCCGCTTGGCCCTGCCTTATAGACAGGATTCCAGTGTGGCCCCCATCTACTACCTAAATAGGCCATTTTATAAGGGGTATCTAACCCACACAGGCCCTAGAAACATTTTACAAAAGGGAATATATCTTCTTTTAAATTTATCTTGTGAAATTCTTTAAATCTTGTGTGATCAGAATACTTACAATGGTTGCTTTTGTTCTTAGGAGTAGTTTTTTATTAGTATTGTCCATTCATTCATCTCATCAGTTACATCTCTGACGGAAAACCATAAATTGTGTGCCCCATTTTGAAATTGGGGCACACAATTTTTATTGCTATCGTAAATTCTCTATAACTTAAGGACAACCCCTTTTAAGTTTTCTCACATGAAAACATTGTTTCTCCAGTTACTAGTCATAGGGCAAATTATTAGTTACAGTCATACTGGAGTGTACAAAATAACACTTACCTATTCACAACGCATTTTTGGCCTGCGTTTAACATATAAGCCAATACAAGGTCCGACATATACAATAATTTTAAGCTGTGACGGATGACTAACAGTGGCATCCATCACTTATAGACTATTATGGGATACTTTAATGTATCCTTTAGGAACCCATAGGTTCCTATGTTCAAAAAAAATTATATTGCACGGTATACTTTTGCGGGATCTCCGTATATGAAATAGTGTTGTCTACTACGCTATTCCATACCTAAACGTAAAAAATAAATAAAAGGTACACCGGCGTATTTCAGGAACTCTTTTGGCTTCTTTCAGGGTAATAGAGCCCTATGGACACATTTATGTCGGGAGCTTTTCTGGCTGGCTGCTAGTGTAAACTAGGCCTTATACAGTGATCTCACTATAAGTAGTGCAGAAATTGCAGTTGTACTCAAATCCAGGTGTTGAGGGGAAGGATGCTCTACCACGTAGGAGGGCAACAGTACTATGATGGCACATGGTGATTGGGGATGGAGAATTGAAGTTTGTACAGAATTTTCATTGGAGCTCAGAAGATGCAACCTACAATTCTGGCATTTCCATATAATGTAATAAAGTCATATGAATTTTTATTAATTTTCTTCACCAGGTTGAGAGGATCGTGGACAAAAGGAAGAACAAGAAAGGGAAATGGGAATACCTGATACGATGGAAAGGATATGGAAGTAGTGAAGACACTTGGGAGCCCGAGCATCACCTGCTGCACTGTGAGGAGTTTATTGATGAATTTAATGGACTCCACCTAACCAGGCGAGCCAAGGGCGGTAAACGGGCGGTGGCATCAAAGCTCTTACGAGGGACTACAGTGGATAAAATACCACACAGGTCATCTGATTCGGGGAGAGCCAGGGGGGCATCACAAAAAAGGAGGAGAATACATACATTTCAGAAACCGAAGAAGGTATGTTCTGCCAAATATTCTCCCGGGGACAGGTCTACAAAGACATTAACATACAGAACTACGCCCAGTGGGCTGCAGATTATGCCACTGAACAAACCCTTAGAGAACGGGGGCACCACTAATCACACCGACGACAAGCACTTTGAGAATGGCACTGAGCAAGAAAAAAATGATCTTGAGGATGACAAAGGGAGACAAGTTTTACCAAGTAACCTTGAAGCTTGTGACTTGCCTATAGTCAATGGAATTGGTACGTATTGTTAGCTCAATAAAATGTATTAACCTGACAAACAACGGTCCAAATAATAATAATCAGTACAGACGCAAAGAAATCATGCCTGCACAATGTGGATAAAGTATACAGGGACGGTGAGGAGTATGTCATTTTAACCGTTAGATTGCCATGTTGGGGATCTGCATTATTCCCCTAATATTCTTTCATTAGCAGAATTCTATGTGAAAAGCGAAGTCATAGGGAAATCACATTCCTGCAGTTGCCTTCAGAGGCTGTTGGAAGTTATAGATCATTACAGCAGTCGATACTTTGCCAATGGGGCACAGGCTGCCGATAAAACAGTCTAGAGATGTGGAAGTTTAATTTTTTTCTCCGACGCTTTTTTGCTTTAACTTCACACCAAACCTACTTATACCAGAAGCGATTCTCTTAATGAAAGTATATAAGTGAATCACACTTAATTTCCTTAAAAAGGTTGAGCAGGGTTAGGAAAAGGGGTTGAATTTTTTTTCCAGAATCGGCACCGCTCTTATCCATGGACTCTGTCTGGCATTGCATCCCAGAAAAAAAAGCAGACCCTTTATTCTGATCCTGGACAAACTTTTTAAATTGGTTTACTGTTTTTTTAGTAAATAAAGCATTCTTAATTATGTAAAATATCATTTTCACAAGTGTGCAGGAAATTGTATGTTTTATAATGCTAAAGGCTATTTGTGGTGATCTCCCAACACAGGACTGTGGCATAACAGGACTTGAGGCAGAGCTACCAATCACAATGCCGTCCCATCCACAATCCGTTGCTTACATGCGCGCCAGTATAAATTTAGTCTTCTTTTTCACATATGTTAAAGGGGTTTTCCGAGTTTATGCAGTAAAGTACCTATATGTTTCTGAATGGTCACCAGATGATGCCTCAAGAGCGCAGAAGTATTTATTTTTCATTTTGTTGCCCGGCGCATATATATATAGTTCCGTGCATGCTCCTCTATTACAAGGTATAAGGTAGTGCTGTAATTACTCACGGCACAGCGCTGCTGTTCTGCTGCTATACTCTGCACTATCTGCTGCCCAGCATGAGAAACAATCCCAGTAGAGACACGGAGGGGGGAGAGCAGAAAGCAGTGGGGATAAAAAGGATGTCTAATACTACGGGGAGAGGGGGGATAACCATTGTTCAGTGTAAGGAAAATCACACAAGCAGGAGATAAACACCAGGAGCACGGTCATGTAACTACTTACATTTCAGCTACAGACAGTTCATTAGATATTGACTAATATTGCTTATCTCTTTTGGTACCAAAAGTATCCCTTTAATATAAAAGCCCAGGTACCTCTAGACTGGTTCTACACTTAAAGACTAAGTTTAAACCCAAGAAAGGAACTATTTTCAAATGCAAAATGTAAATGAGATGGGTTTTTTTCGGTCATATTTTGCACTATGGCAGTTATGGAGTTGTGACCGTATGCCACAAATGGTAGGCTCCATCAATCTGTATGTAGGCGTTCTTTGACCTGCCCAAAAGTACAGAGAAAAGCCTGGAGAGAATTTGAATCTAATCCGATTCAGGGAGACTTTGTACTTTAGGATTCTGGAACCAACAATTGGTTATCAAAGAGATGTAGGAAGTGGAGAACCTTTTATGCTGGTGCAATTCAAAGTGTTCTGACAATGTGTTAGTTGTGAGGACATCATGTACTGGGCTTCTTTGAGTTGGTCAACAATGGAGACCGTGTGCAGCTCCCATGGAATTTGGGGACTACTCGGTTTAGCATGGAATCTGGGGTAAAACTTCTGGGCCCACAAGCAATAGAACTTGAGCTTAATTTCAAGTGCCACGCATTGCTCCAACGTACAAATAAGGGAACACAGAGGCAGTCTAGAGGAAGATGAGGGTAAAATTCAGACATTAAGTGTACGGGAAAATAATGGAATATATTTCTTGTCGCTAGCATGTTTGGATATGTCTCCACTTTTTGCATTTATCAGGACCAATTAGTCCCAGTGTAGCTAACCAATATTAGGTGAGCTCGGCCACCTACCCACTTAATCATCCATTCATGGTCACTGATAACAGCAGAAAGGCTCAGGCTAGATAGTGACTGAACATTTCCATCCATAAAAAGTTCATAGGACGGGAGTTGCATCTTTCACATGAGTCTTGAAGGTCTTGAAAAGGTTTTTGTTAGCCATATTCTATAAGGAATCTTCACTACACGAACAACTACACCTTTGTCGACCACCAGTCCACGGCCACATTGTTTTGAGTGTCACACAACTGGCAAGAAACCTCATGTGGCCAAAACTGTAGTCTACCTTGACATCATTGTGTCCTGAAACGTACGATACCCATTGTTTCTCAGTTGTCAGCCATTAATTGGTCATATTCTTTTATCAAACCTACAGGCTGCCAATACACACAGTCGAAAAAAATCCACAATTTTGGATTTTCCTCTAGTAAAAGAGTGCAGTTATGTTTCAAAAAACCAATATAATTATAAAAGAATTCCCACAAGGTTATTTTATCTTTAGACAATCTCCGTCTTTGGATGATTTTACGTTTGTAATGCTTTGCTAGAAAGTACTGAGGGGATGACTGATCTAATGGATGGTTTCTATCTCATCTCTATGGCCAATATCTTCGGAAAGACGTCTTCACAGTAGCTCTAGAAGCTGAAGAACACCCTACCTACAACCCTATAGTACAGCTCTAAGCTGCTGTAGCCTATTTTTTACTTTCTAATCTTTTTGTTTAATTACAAAACAAAAGATGTCGTCTTAAGAAACCAATTACGATTTGCAAAAAGCATTGAAATGCTGGGGGAATTCCATGCCATGTGACTCTTGCTTTGAGTTTGTATTTACAGACTAAACGCGGAGAATTCATTGATTTCCCAGGTCACAATTTGATTTTTGATTTAATTATGTAATTGAGGCAGAAGAGCGAACCGGAATCTGTCCAGAAAATTTGCTTCAAACTGTTGAAAATACCTGAAAAAATCAATACAAAATGACTAAGGCAGTTGCCAGCCGCGGCTTCAGAAATGATCACTACTTATTTGTACTTCATGAGAAATTAATTTGGACAGAGAACTTGTATACCCAAAACACCAGGCAACTTATAGTAATGTGGGAATGAGATCATAAAAGAGGCGCGTTAAGTGACGGACAGAATCTGGCAGATATCTTGTTTGGTTGTGTAAGGAATCTGTAAGTAGAAATAAAAAACAAGCAAAAAGAATTACCTCCGTTTCGAATCTTCATGTTCCAGTATGTCGTCCCAGTTTTAAAACTTTAATGCCTCTCCGATAGTACTTCCGGGAGTCTGTAGGGCAATAGTTCTGGGAAAAAGTAATAGTAGTGAAACCTTGTTGGATGGATTTACCACTTGTTAAAATATGTGGAGTACACAGAATTTTGTGAGGGAAAGTTTCATGGACAAGTGCACACCCATTCGGTGAGCTATAGTCCGTGCTTTTATAATGGACCCACATAAAAGTGGGAGCCATAGTGCCCCCATAACAGGTACCAGCCAATGCCCAAGCCACATATCCCCACATTAACAAGCCAGCCCCTGTGTCCACCATACAGTGCCAACTACAGTGCCGGCAGCGTCACCTGGACAGCATGGTCATATATGTCATCAAGAATGTATATATTCTATTGCCAATGCAGTTTACAACCATTGTTTTACTTTGTACTTGTTTGTAAATTATTTTTTTAAATACATTAAAAGGGGAAACATTGACAAATGGAGGACTGACCCCACACAGCCCAGTGAAGCGGAAGCTAGACTTGGAAAAGGACTGCGCGTTTGATAAGAGATTGAGGTACAGTGTCCGTCAGAATGAAAGTAGCTGCCGATTCCGGGACATAGTCGTCAGGAAGGAAGATGGCTTCACTCACATCCTTCTGTCCAGTCAGACGTCGGACAACAACTCCCTGACACCTGACGTAAGAAGTGCATGAATCCCTTATTGTTTATTAATTGTTACTCTGCTTTCAATGAGAATACAGCACCTTCAGCTACTACAGCTATAAGAGATCTTTGGAGGTCCGGCTGCTAGACCCCACAAGAATCCTCTTATCGCTAGTAGAATCTCATCATCAGGGAAACTCTTTAGAAAATGCAGTTGTCATGATGTGAAAACCTATTTAATAGTTTCTTTCTTTGTCTTCAAATTATAAGGATATAGTGTAGCTCCAAATCACCGTCCATATCAATGTCTACACTCCATCACTTGAAGACCCAGGCAACATGGTTACTAAAATAATCATGTAGCTCAAGTCATAAAGGCAATCTTTTTGTCATCAAGTAAGTTAACCAAGTGTAGTTAGTGCTGAGGAGGCGGAGCATGACTCAGGGATTCGTTGTCATGCTCCACCCCTGAGGCCCTGCACTTGGCATAACAGTGTATCCGTTTTTTACTTGATTGTTCCTTTAATTTAATATGAATTAACGCCATCTGTTGAGTATACCCTGTGACATAAATAATCCCTTTGCACAAATATGGAAGGAGAACATTTATCTCTAGTGAGGCAAATGATCAAGTTCTCTGATTTATCTTAATGTTGTCATGAAGAACAGTGTTTCTTCAGGGTGATGCACTGTAAAAACATAATTAAATCCAAAATAGTTACAAGTCACGAAGCCGACACAAACCCCTGGAGTAATGTAATGATAGGACATAACGTAATACCTCTGGGTTTAAAGGGACAGGCTCTTCTGTAATCCGAACCGGCCGAATGAAATGGGGCAACTGGTCTAAATATATGAAAGCTCCCTTTAAAAGACAAGTGTGGTTTCCATGACAACTAGCACTCTTGGGAATTTTCACAATCCTTAACCAGCACTGTCGTGATCACACAAGGAACACTGTATTTGTAAAGAAATCTGTCAGCCGCTTCTCCCTTGTATTACTCTGTACATGTAATTACTGTGTCCTCAACATGGCCGGCTAGAGGCAAAAAAAGGGTTTACGGCTGTGTTCACATATGCGTCGCAGATCAGGTCCGATAAGTTGGTAAAAATGACGCAGCATGTTCTTATTTTTTACTAGTAAAAAACGCAAGTGTGAACCCACATGTCTGCCGCATTTCCCGGACCGAACACACTGCAGGGAGCCGGGCTCCTGGCCTCATAGTTATGTACGATGCTAGGTCTCACTGCCTCGCTGCGGGACAATTGTCCCGTACTATAATCATGTTTTCAGTACGGGACAGTAGTTCCGCAGAGAGGCAGAGACTCCTAGTGTCAAAGATAACTGTGATGCTAGGAGCCCGGCTCCCTGCAGGGTGTTCGGTCTGGGAAATGCGGACCGAACACGCTCATGGGAATCCGGCCTTAATGTTGAGAAATTGCACAGGTGCCGCATAGTTAGCAACCAAAGAAGTAGAAAATTAGATATGAGCACCATTTATATATATTACAAGTTAAAAAAAAAAACTCTTTCCCATTTTCCCCCAAACACAATGTAGAAAAAAAAAATCATATCTGGTATCCTCACATCCGTAAAAGTCTGAACTATTACAATATAACATTATTTAACCCGCATGGTGAACGCCGTAATAAAACTAAACGAAAACTCCAGAATCGCTGTTTTCTGGTGACATCATCTCCCACAAAAAAATGAAATAAAAAGTGATCAAAAAGTCTCATGTAACCCAAAATGGTACCAGTAGAAATTACAGCTCGCCCAGCAAAAAATAAGCCCTCATACCGCTCAGTCGACGGAAAACTAAAAAAGTTATGGCTCTCAGAATATGGCGACAAAACTAAAATGTTATTTTTAATAATCCTTTTTTTCCTTGTAAAAGTAGTAAAACATTTAAAAAAACTCTATAAATTTGGTATCACTGCAATCTTATTGACCGGTAGAATAAACTTCGGCCTCATGCACACGACCGTAGCCATGTGCACGCCCTTGATTTTCGGGTCGGCCGGCAGCGGACGGTCAGCCGAAAGCCGCCCGCAAATCGCGGGCAATGCACATGGCCGCGGCCATTATTTTCAATGAGCCCGGACCGCAGAAGACGGCCGTAATAAGACCTGTCTGTTCTTTCTGCGGTGCGGGCTCCCGGGCCATGCACAGACCGTAAAAACTACGGTCGTGTGCATGGCCCCATAGAAATGAATGGGGCCGCAATTCTCCCGTGGATTTTCGGGGGAATTGCGGCCGGAAAAGCACGTTCGTGTGCATGGGGCCTTAACATGTCATTTTTACCATACGGTAAATGCCGTAAAAACAAAACCCCCAAAAATGAAGGAATCCCTGTTTTTTTTTTTTTTTTTTACCATTCCACCCCCCAAATAATTATTTTCTACAATAAATGGTGTCATAATAATGTACAACTCATCCTGCAAAAAAACAAAAACCCTCATACGGGTATATAGACAAAAAAAAGTTATGGCTCTTGAAAGGTGGGGAGGAAAAAAAGTGAAAATCCCCAAAAATAGCCTGCTACCAGATTGCCAGGAAATAGCTTGATGGTCCTGCACTGGTCACGGGTTGCGAAGCTTGTGTGTCCACCATATTTCCCAAAAAGGCCCACACTAAGCAATTCTATGCTACTTAATATGTCAATTCTCCTTGTGATTAGTCCTTATTATAGGGGGGGGCTAAAGTCTTGAGGGGCAAACAGTAACCTTCTATTTATGTTCTTCACTCAGATTATGAAAGAGGTCCGACGGGCTTTGTGCAATGCTTCATCTGATGACAGTAAACTCCTGCTGCTCAGTGCTGTTGGGAGTGTTTTCTGCAGCGGTCTGGATTATTCTTACCTTATCGGGAAGTTATCTACAGACCGAAGAAAGGAAAGCTCAAGAATCGCAGAAGCTATAAGGTATTCGAAGGTTATCTGATCTATCCTAAGACATCAGACCTGTAGCCATCTAGAACTTTAGCAGTGGGTGTCTCTGTGATTTGATAGTCTGGCAGTGCCATGGATGAATGGGTATATGTTTCTTGAAAAAGCTGGATGACAATCAATATGGGCGTACATGGAGTTGTAACCTTATTTCTAAAACCAATCACCGTTGCTTATGTTTCCTAAGGGATTTTGTAAAGGCATTCATCCAATTCAAGAAACCAATTGTGGTGGCCATCAATGGCCCAGCCCTTGGCCTAGGGGCATCTATCTTACCTCTATGTGATATAGTATGGGCAAGTGAAAAAGCTTGGTTCCAGACTCCATATGCTACTATTCGCCTGACTCCTGCCGGTTGCTCTTCATACACTTTTCCTCAGATACTTGGTGTTGCTCTGGTGAGTTTCTCATGTTTCAGATTGTATTTATTTTTTCACAAGTATTGATCTAAATGGATTTTTGTTTTAGAAGAATAAAAGCTAACGTTGTGACCCTTTTGTTTCTGATTTGGCTTTGCTCACCTCTCTTAGGAAAGCTGATTTAGCGGTATTCCAGCTCAATAGAAAGCTAGTAAATCCGTACACCGCTCGCTCTGCTTTTTTAGGAAAGCCGAGCAAAGCCGTTCAGAAACTAAGGGGCTCAGCGCTCACCTGATCGCTTCTGCTGCTTTCTTTTAGCGATCAGTGGGGTCTCTGTGCTCGGACCCAAACTTTCAAAACTTCTGACATGTCACAATGACGGGTCAAAGGTTTTATGAAAGTTCAGTTATACGTAACACAAAACTTTTAAAGTGCTCTTGACATCCACCATGTTTGTTTTATAAATCCCCCATATTCCTACATGACTTATATTGTATCATCAATTTAATGGACTACCAATCACTTTTCTTTATCATGTAAAAGACCTGGTGGGGATTTATTAAATTATTTATGCCAGTTTTCTGCAGGCTATCTTTGCAGTATCCTTTGCAAATTTTCACTCTCGCTACTTGAAAGTGGACGGGGTTAGGTGGGGGTGAGACTACCGTCAGTACTAAAAATTCATTTTAATTTACTTCAGAAATTGGCATAAGTTATAGCACAAATCTACGCCTGCTCAATTTCTGTCGTATAAACAGCCAAATATGCGACAAACTTTTAAGAGCCGTGCACCTCTTTATAAATTTGGCGCATTTTACTTAAGACTGGCGTATAAAATGAAAGTCTGTGTAAATTTGCCCCTTGAGCTTGTCCGAGCCATAGATCCGGTCATGCAAAGTGAAGGTTTAAAGTTAAGAGTTCCTTTTAAGGATATAGTAAAGAAATGGGGGAGTTGCCAAAAATGTGACAATTACCCTGACCTCCATTTGTCAGATTGATTGCCACTTCCTTCCTCCTTATACTCAAACTCCTGTTCATGGATGTTTTTCTTTTTATATTGTTAGACCGTAATCCTGAAAGCTTTGTTCCACAGGCCAACGAAATGCTGTTCTGTGGGAGGAAGCTCACCGCACAAGAGGCATGTAGCAGGGGGCTGGTGTCCCAGGTGTTCTGGCCCACAACATTCAGTCAGGAGGTTATGCTCCGAGTAAAAGAAATGGCCGCTTGCAGTGCTGTGGTAAGATGGTCCCCTTTTTCTTTTTGTTATTTTTGTAGAAATCTACCTGTGCTATCCTAGCGCAGTGTGTTATATTCCTGTTTAAAGTGTCCCTATCATTTCATTCTCCCGTCCCATCTAAAGTTGGGGTGTGGAGAGAAGCAGGGAGTGCACTCGGCGTTAGTGTTACCTGGACAACTGTACGACCACCAAAGAGTCTCTTCAAGGCTCCTATTAATTGGGCAAGAGTCTTCGGGCGTCGTACTGTTGCCTCGGTAACTGTACCACCCCCTGTGTGACAAGCATTGTGCAGAAGAACAAAATGATAAAATGATAGGGACACTTTTTAAATGGGTTTTACCAGAATCAACAATTTTCACCTGAAAATATCTGTTCGGTGGGGGCACCACTGCTGGAACCGTCACCAATCGCGAAAACGCGGGTCCCGAACTCTTGCAGTGAGGAGGAGCTTGTATAGAGCGGCGGTCTAGCATGCACCCACCATTCCATTCAATGTCTATGAGACTGATAAAAACAGCCAAGCGCTGTATTCTCCTGTTCCGTCATTCCTGTTGACTTTAATAGGAGTGGCAGTGCGCATGCTTGACCGCCATGCCGTTAAATGTCGTCCTCACTGTAGTCGTGCAATGAGGAGGAACAGGAGCTTCAGGGACTCCCATTCTTGCAATCAGTGGGGGTCCCAGCAATCAGACAATTATCACCTATCCTGTGGTTTGATTACATTCGGGAACCTATACACTGGCCACACATGTTCTTTAAAATATAAATCCAACTTTGAACACCTTTTTACTTTAATCTACATAAATTAACTAACTCTATTTCATTACTGATCATTGCTGATCCTTTGCTGTATCTGTATTTTAGTCCGGAGCTGTATTCACAATTCTACTGGTTCCAGAGCTGAAATCCCCAATGCCTGCTCATAGCTTGCGCTGGTGATTTGCATAGTGAGAAGTCTCCACTTTACGTCGAACAATCCACAGTAATATTTCCCACTGCATCAAAGGAGCTCAGCTAAGTTGTCAGGGATGTATCGGTCACCAAATTTCTTGATATTTCCCAATAGCAACCAGCAGAGTTGTGGATGGAGATCGGCACTATATTACACAGGCTGTAACTCAGGATCGGTACAATATAACTAAAGCACTGTTCACACCTGTGTCGATATTTCCATTTTTGTATTCTGTCATAGGAACAGAAAACAAAAATAACACAAGCACTGGATCTGTCACATAATGGACACCAACGGTGCATGACCGGACCCATTGACTTTAACGGTCTCGTCGGGCTTCCGTCATTTTGCCAGACAAAATAGTGATGTGTGCTGCACTTTTTTCCAGGATTTATGAGCCTCCGATGCAGATGTGAACACAGCCTAATACAATGTATTTGCTTAACTTTTACATAAACTGATGTTTAAAGTTACCAGGAGTATTGCTTTCGCTTGAATGCGGTGCAATATTTTCACTGGTGCCCACTGGTAGGAAACTGTTGCCCAAGTATAAAAGTGATATCCATATATTATATAAATATGGCGCACCGTCTTGTTTTGTAGGTATTGGAGGAATCCAAATGTCTAGTGAGAAGCTTCCTCAAATCTGTACTGGAGGACGTGAATGAGCGGGAGTGTCAGATGTTGAAACAGCTCTGGAGCTCACCCAAGGGCCTGGACTCTTTATTCAGCTATTTACAGGACAAAATCTATGAAGTTTGACTCTACCTGCAGTCAGTGTTGAGGAAGAGTTTTTCTTCCCAATTCCGTCTTCATACCTGCGGTAACCTTGAATGAGGTTTGGGACACTTTTGTGAAGGTGCTCAGAATTATGCAATGAGGTATTCCACAGAATCTGTCCTACTGCTTCCACCTATTTTTTATTTTTTTTTCTTAAATCACATTAAGTGGTATAGGCTATAAAAACCATATACAAAATACTAAACAATGAACCTTCCATCTTTACAAAAAATTTAACATTCCACCTGCCACAAAGCACCTTCTTCTTTTCAGCAGAATGTCTTACTGTGAGAGTCGTTTCACTTACAACACGATGACACAAAAATCCGTAAACATAGTTGAAGTAATAATGTGAGAATTGCACTTTGTATCTATTTTTTTAATTATTCCTTCCTTGTACTTACGTGTTGGATGATTTGTGTATATAGTTCGTTCTGCAGTTTTTGTTTTTTGTTTTCTTTTCATGTTTGCTCATGTAGTTGGGTGAAATAATTTATTGCATTTTTGTTTTTAATGGGTGGAGATCAAATAATTTCCCCCTTTTGGGGCATTTTGCCAGTTCTGCCAATCTCATTAATATGTAATAGTAATAGTAATAATAACAATGAGAATATTGAAGGCCCTATTGACCTATGTTGTATCACCAAAAACAAGACAGAGAGTCATGTTACATGAAATGTCCTGGACCCGTTTTATTTTATTAGTAAAGAGTAATGATGTTTTTTGTATTTATTAAAGGAGAACACCGCTCAAAAGGATGTAGGTTAGGTACAATAAGGTATTGGTGGTTTTGTGATTTTACAATGAGGCGAGTTGGTTTTGGCCTGAGAAATCACATTTTGCTCGTCTGTTCTTCTGAAGGTACCTATAGAAGGGTGGCTTCCAACCTGTGGCTTATGCAAAACTACAACTCCCAGAATGCTGGAGAGCTACAGGTTAGAGACCACTACCATAGACCATGGAATTCGTAAGAAACCGTTCTGGCCACAACATTCGCATTATACGGTTAAGAGATTCCATAGAAGAAATTCAGAGCCAAGAAAGGCTGTTTATTTGAAATGACCAGCGCTGTACATTTCGGGAAATCTCTATCCATCCCCCTAAACAGTTTGCTATTAAATAATAAGTCTACTCAAATGTGAATTTCTCAAAGTAGCAGAACCTCGGATTTCTCCATCTTCTTGGTCCATCACCAGCATCCAGTTTCATAAAACATAGTTGACTGTTATCAGATCCAACCAGCCTGACAGTCTACATATCTACTGGCGCCATAAATACCCTCAGCCGACAGATTTTGGTGAAAATATAGATGGACTGAGTTGTTTTTTTTCAGCCATTGCTTCTCCAAAAACTGCTGGCAGCAGAGCTCTCCGGCTGACCTCCCGTATTGTCTGTATGTACAATCCTCTAAATGTGTGAGGTGACGGACCATTGGCCATATCACCACTTACCTGAAGTGAGCAAGGGGTAGCAGTCTAGAGAAGATGTCGTACATGGCTGTAGTAAACCACCTTCAGATGCGTCCTGCACAGGTTTATCTAGATCTTCATAAAGAAATATAGCAACACTTCTGTGTCTGTGCTATATTTACCTATGAACATATGGATATACCTGGTTAGTCACATCCATTACAGACCAGACTTGTTTACATTGACTGCAAGGGCTGAAGTGGACTTAAAGGGGTTTTCTGTGAATTACTGTTCTTTTTTGGCATATGCAATAAGACTCCAGGGCTCCATGGTGACACTGAGCCATCCGCAATTTGCAGTGAAATTGCAGCATTACCTCAAATCACTGACTACTTTAATGTTTCCCTATGAGAAAGGAAGCTGCAAGCGAACTTGAAAAAAATTGTCTTTTGTCATGGTTCATGGACAGAAACTTTGAAGTCGGTGATGAGTCGCGGTAATGCTGCAATTTTACAGCAAATCACAGACGACTCTGTGTTGCTGTGGAGCCCTAGTCTTAAATTTGATCAGATAGACCTAAATGCTGGGAACCCCTCTGCTCCCAAGAACAGGAATGCCCAGTCCCTGTTCCTGATGGAGAAGTAGCTTTGTCTCAGAACAGTGGGGGTTCCCTGTGGCTAGAGCACCACGATCAGACTTTTATGACGTCCCAAAAGTAATTTCTTGTAAAACTCTCTTGAGATATTGGTAGACCTGATTTTTTTTTTTAAAAACTCCTATATATATTTTAGGTGGTGGTACTCAAAAATGGATCTGACACCTATGCACAGTGGTGGCAGCCATTAAGTCAAAGACCAGATTTGGGCACAGTAGTCCTACAATGCTTCACTCTATCCTGGGGACATGCTCGGCTACTCACAAGTTAGGCACATATAATGGCGGCCTCCATTGAGCAGACGGGCCATATTAAATGCTATTGTAGTAAATCTAGAATTTAACAACCCTGCTATCCTTTCCTGGGGGGAGACCTTGTGATGGAGAATATTAATAATGCAGAAAGGTGGAAACTCACCACAGAGTTGTTGTTTTTTTTCTTCATTTCCATGAGTTTTTTGTTTTGTTAAATCATACTTGATAAATTACCTCCTTGAATAAGGACTTGTTAAAAGAGCCTAAAAGGAATTCCATGCAACTTGAAGGTCTTCCACGGTGCCATTCAAGGACTAGAAAAAGGTCAACTATTCCCTTCTTCGAAATATCTCGGGAATACATGACCTATATTTTTCTGCAGTCAGAAGTGCTAAAAATAAGAGTGTTCAGAGTCAGGAGGGCCGGGCAGGGCACACTTCTTATGACTGCCACTTTGGGGGGTCATATATTGAGCGTAAGTTTACCCACAAGTTCAACTTTGATAGACCACCATACAAATGCCCCTAAACTATAGGGAACCTGTCCTGGTTCTTATTTGAGGAGCAAAGTAAGCAATCTGGAATTTACAATTGTAACTAAACAATTGCGGGTTTGTTTCACTGGATTGTGTAGGTATAGTTTAGGCAGGCATTATGTGTGCTATACATATAGATTGTGTGACACTATAGAACACTATCTGATCGTTAGAATATCAGTCCCTGGGAACCACTACTATTAATTTGTGCCTAACGTTTTATAATCGCACATCTTCCTACTGGAACCTTAGGGTGCACTTCCAAAAATATTTGCTGGGGCCGCCAAATGTTTGCCTCCATTTTCTTGGTTATTAGTTAATACTTGGAGCCTAATATTAAAGCGTGGCCTCTTATTTTCCCTTTAAAAGTTGTAGAATAAATCCTAGAGGTCCAACCTGGGCAGAGTGTACAATGAGAGGCCTCGTACAAGATAGTGTCTTCAATATACGGGCCATTGTAATGCAATGAAGAAATAAAGTTCTCTCGTTTTTTGTGAGAAAGCAATCGAGCTAGAATTTATTTAGAGATAGACCACAATATAATTTTGTAGTACTGTATTTTTGTAGTGTCTTGCCTAAAAAAATCAAATAAAAAAATACATCTATTCCTTAGGTTTATTCCGCTCTATTGTGCTGGTCATGTCAGGAATGCATATTTTTAGCTGCCTTTAAAATAGATATAACACGTCCTTATGCCCTTTATACAAATATATGTTTAACAGAAGGTTCAATGCGCCATTCACAAAGTTTTGACAAGTGGTTCTAGGTTGATCCTTTGTCCAGGCTGAAATGGGAATGCAACCTTAATGTAAAAGTCCACCATTCAATGCCATGCCGATTTTGGATCCAACATTCGGCGCTGATTAAATTCTTAATATATTTTTATAGCGAACAGAGTTCAGTTATTTTGATACAGAGCTTCAAATCCCCTGCCTATCATTGAGTTAAATTATAAAATTCCTAGTTGCCTATAGCTGCCACTAGGGGAGCTTACTGCACACTGTTATTGAGTTCAATGTATAATAGTATGGAGTTAGCTCCCCCTAGTGGTGGATACAGGCAGACACATTTTTTTTATAATTTAAAGGGTATCTCCAGTTACCCTGCTGACTGCATCTCCAGCAAGAGGTTTAAGAGTGGTGGCAGAGGAGCGGGCACTCCAGTTGCCTAAGCAACTAGATTTCCCGCTCTTCCAGCTGTGTCTTCATCAAACTCTTGGTGGGAAATATGGTCAGCAGCATAACTGAAGATGCTCTTTAACTCTGTCTATACAGGGAATGTGGAGCTCTGTATCTGAAAAATGGAGTTCCAATCGTATATTCTATTAAAAGGGTGGACATTAACCTGTATCTTCTGACGTGTTCGAGATACATATCAGAAGATAACATTACGGGGGGGGGGTCAATGAGCTGTGAGCAGCTTAGCACTGCCCTATGATTGGCTGAGAGTCCACAATGCAAGGCCACCTCCATCTTGGTAATCCGTCGTGGAGAGACCACCATGAATTTGCCCCAACCGATGCTTTAATCCCAAGTAGAGTCAAGAGAGTCATGAGATTAAAATAAATAAAAAAATTAATTAAAAAAAAACATCTATTTTCGTAGAGATTTCCCTTAAGAGAGTTTTTCGTCACAATTTTCTTGGTGGCGCCAGAACAGCCATCAGCATGGATAGTCACCAGACTTTGAGAAGGCACACAATGGTGGACACTTCCACACTGTTTACATACCCGTGGTTTTATTTTTGGTATGGTGAGGTTTTTGCTGTAGTTGAGAAGAAGCTGGCCAGTAGTCACTATTGGTATATATTTTTTGTTTCATTTCTTAGGGTCTTATTACATGGCCCGACTTGGACCGTGTAAACGAGTGCCGATCAATGAGACCGCTCGTTGATCGGCGCTCGTTTGCGCCTTTCACATGGAGCAATGATCGGTTATGTATGGGGACGAGTGATCGTTACACCAATCAATCGTCCCCATGCATTGCCATCATGTCGGCAGCACATACTGTTTACGCAGGGAGATGTGCTGCCTACAACGATGCTTTTTAATGCTGCATAAAAGAATAGATCAGCCAATGAATGAGCATTTGCTCGTTCATCGGCTGATCGCTGCTCTGATTACACAATGATCGGTTCATATGAACGCTGGTTTTCCCGATCATTTGGCCCGTGTAATAGGACCTTTAGAACTTCCAAGGGATAATGCCTGTCAATTAAAGAAGACTCCAGCTCTTTACTTAAAACAGACACTTGAAAGACAATTGTTGAAGGTCCATTTCTCAGGACCCTCACCTTTTGTCTTAATTCAAGCCAGTCGGTGTCTCTGGTTCCCAGCAGCCCTGATAGAGGCCGCCACTTGTAGTTCCTATGCAATAAGATGCCTAATCTAGTCCCACTATTAGGGTGCAGTCACACGCGGCAGATTTTGTTGATGAAATTTCTGCGACTGAAAATCAATTCCATTCATCTGAAATCCATGAACCTGCTGCAGAAACCGCTCCGTTCACATGAATGCAACTGGTCTTCAGTCGCAGACATTTCTTTAACAAAATCTGCCGCGCTTGACTACACCCCAAGACAAATCTACAGTAAGTCTGGATTGTATAGACAAAGCGAGGTCTAGAACTAAGAATCTCCATGGCTCCTGTTCTCTATTTAGATATACATGACGTGAGGTATTGGCTGTAGATAACCGGTATGCAAAGTTCTTTATTATCATTTCATAATTAAAGCTCATACGTCGGAAGCTTTCATTCCGCCATTGTGGATCTCTGGTACCGTAGGTGTTTGGGAGGTTGTTTGTTTACATACAAATGTCTATATGGACATACATTGATCTCTTTGTAGGTATCCTATCCATAGAGGGTGTACTTTATCCCTTCATACAAGCTGCATTTGTGGTCTTGGTGACCTAGAAGATACATACAAGATTTTGTAGCCACCAGTTTTGAATTTGCATAACACAACCCTAAGATTTGGTCGCGTGATTTTTTTTTTTTCCCCAATACAAAATACGGATAAAAGTGTAGCCCAATCTTCTTTACGAAGCTCTGTAATGTTTCAATGTGAAAAAAAAATAAATACACATATATATATATATGTATGTATGTGTGTGTATATGTATATGGAAATACCTAATATGTTCAATACAGATTAGACTATGAACGCCATGATCTGATTGGTTGCTACGACAATGATTTCACTCGTTTTTATATACGAGTTAGTCTGTCAGTAGATTTTACGCTACCAAGTGTCTGACACCGCTAGGTAGCTGGTCATGGATTAGGGACATATCAGTGTTTCTGCTTTTACTGCTTGGATTAGTGAAAAAACGAAGTTTTATTATGCCGCGTGCCGTGCCCGCTGAACAAGCAATAGTCTGGCATCTTAGCGCAGCGAACCCTCCCCTCCTATGCAATTGGTTGAACAGTCCTTGTCCGGTGGGCACCATGTGCAGCAGAATAAAACATATTTTTTCACCTAATCAAAGCGGTAACACCGGTATGTTCCTAATACGTTACCCGATAGCTACCTAGCCGCGTCAGCCGTTTGGTAGCGTCAACTTTACAACTTTACAAGTAAGTTGCCAGCTGAATAGTCATTCGGCCGGCAGCTATCAGCCCAAATTTCCCCTTTCATGTCTGCTGAGCATGCAGGTTATTCCCTTCGGTGGGGAGATAAGTGGCTAACAGACTCTTCTGGCACCACATTTTTTTTGGAGGAAGGATAAGATCGGATGCGTTAAAAATCCAACCTGTAGGAGCTTTGTTTTCACTCAAAGGGGTCATGGTCAGGGGGCAGTCCTAGGGACAGCCAAGATCAATCTAATGCCCATGATCAGCCAATTGTATTATATTATAATCTGACAATCCTGCATTACATGATACCCTGAAGAGAAATCTAATCTAATTAGAATATATGCATTGTGCTGGGTTTGTTTTTTTTAGGTTTACTTGATTTATTTATTATTTAAGATTTACATGAATGAAGGACTGAATGGTCCGATGAGGAGGGTTCCCATAAAATGAGTAGATCTCCTATAAATCTAAGTCCGTGGCTCGTCATCTTTACATTATCTAAGGGTAGGTCCAGACAGGCTTTTGGTTGCGTCTACATTGCAGGAGAGGCTTTCGCTTTCCTGGCTGCATCTTCTGGTGGTAGATGTAGGTTGACCAGCTCGATTTTTTTTTATTTTTTTTTCACGGTTCGAACTTTAAGATGCAAATCTGCCTAGTAATGCAGCAATACAGAAATCAAGACGATCATTGTAAAACTAGTCGGATTTGCTGTTCAGTAGTGTAGGAAAGCTGGGTAAATAGCCCTGTGAGGGCTGTATATGACCTATATGGCGGCCATATTGATTGTTGGCGTTCTCAATAACAGATCGCTCGGCTGAAACACCTGAAAAAAATTATTAGACGGAGGAGGAAGACTCGGGCTTATATTCGGCTTTAACGTACGCATCGTAGTTTTTGTTTATAACAGAAACCACAACGCTGTGTCGGATTTGTGGTACGACGGATCCTAACGGCGAACGGCAGAACCCATTGACTTATAATAGGGGTTCTATTGTGGTTGCCGTACTGTTGACGGGAAGAATACTGAAGAGATTGCGCCGAACACCAGAGTGAATAGAGCCTTAACTGGTGACTTTTTTATTTTTATTTTAAATGGGTCGTCCGGTTTCAGCAAGTGATGTTGTTTTTTCTTATAATTAAAAGTTATACAATTTTCCAATATACTTTTTGTATTAATCCCTTGTGATTTTCAAAATCTCTGCTTGTTGTTATTCAGTAGGAACTTTCATTGTTTACGTCCAGTGGATAAAATTCTGTCCATGGTCATGTGATGATCACACCGGTGCTGGGATCGTTACATTATGTGTATCGGAGATGTCTTGTAACGAGCCGTGCACCTGTGAGCCCATCACATGACCATGGACAGAATTTGATACACTTGAAGTAAACAATGAATGTTCCTAGTGAATAACTGCAAGCAGAGATCTTGAAAATCGTGAGGAATGAATGCAGAACGTATAGTGGGAAATGGTATAACTTTTAATGATACAAAAATTAACATTAATTTGCTAAAACCGGGTGACCCTTTAAGGACTAATGTTCCTAACGGGACATCAGTTGTGCGCACCTTTTTTAATTCTGGTGCCTACGGTCTCTTTTAAATTGATTTAATGGAACAGATCAAGTCTTTTATATTGCATGTTGTGCCGTATACAGAGTGACATGACTCAAAATTGAGGCGTCCATAGCAAACAATCAGTGCACATTTTATATTCTCAGTAGTTTTCGAGTATGAAAGCTGGACTCTGGTTTATATGGCACAGCAAGGGCGCCATTTCTCATAGGCTGTGTTCATACATGGCGGTCATGTGCCGGTTTTTTTCTGTGATTTTGAGAAAATCATGGCAAGAACCTCAACACCGCATTGAAACGCTTTGATACATAAGGCCCAAAAAGTTCTAGGTCCTGATTAAAACAAAACCAGTCACAACCTAAGGTAACGGCGGACTTCCGAAAAGAAAGTCGTGTCCTCAATGTAAAGTAATTGGTGAAAAGATATTTTCATTTTTTTCTTGATTAAATCAATTTCAAAACTGAAAAGTAAAACGATTTACCTCAGAAATCTTGTTACTATCGGTAGGTTTTGCAGATTGTTTGGAGATCTTTCTGTGTAACCGACTTGTTTGCTCCATGGATATTACTAGATTTGGTCATTTTAGTTGTACTGATGGAAATTTAAAAAAAAAAAAGAAAAAAAATGTTTATTTTTTCAGGTCAGCGGTGATGATCCCGCCGAATAGTTGTGTTTTGTGCAACTGTCATTGTTTCAATGTTAAAAATATATTTATTTGAAGTACAATTTTGAAAGCAGAATGTATTAATATTTTCCAATCAATGTTAATGGCGTGTTGTGTTTTATTGGTGTCTGTATGCCTTTAATGGAGGGAAAAGTCCTCCATTTTAAACAATTTAGAAGGTTCCACAGTTTTCTTCTCCATTTATGTCTAAAGATAAATTCAGAAATCTGCCGGTTTCTTGCTACTGAGAGCAGTGCATTGTGGGAGTTACCACTTCAGGTAGTGCTCAACAGCGAGGCCTGGTGTCGTAATAAAATCCATTATCTCAATGACCTCCATGTTTACCTATGGGGGAAAAAGTTGCAAATGACGCTGTGTCCCTGGCTGAAAATCTGATGTTGTTTTTGCGATGGTCGCGAGGTAACTTGCGTCTTTTCTCCCCCATAAACACTGAAGACATTGCGCAGCCATGGGAATCCCACAATTTTACCACAAATCATGGGCGACGCCATGTCACTGTGGAGCATTAGGGTGTATTCAGTCGTCATATCGTGGGTTTTTTTTTTTTTCTTCAAATGCACGGCAGAATGCAGATTTGTCGTGATATAGCAAAAATGTCAGGAAAAAATGCAATATAAACGCACCGTGTGAATAAACCCTTAAAGCTAGACTCTTATATCACATGACAAAATTACCATAGGGAATAACTGAAGCAAGTGGTATGCTTTTTTTTTGTCACCGTGCCGCACGAGCCTTAGGCAATGTATTCATGAAGTTGCTCAACAATTTTATATAGTTTTATACTGTGGAATATTGTTTTGAGAAGGATTACACATTAAGGAAATACAGTCATCACTTAATTTTCCATTGTAGGATACTAATAGGACAATGAATGACCATAGATTTTAGATAAATATGGCCAAAAGTATGTGGACACCCCCCCCCCCCCCCCCCAATTATTAAGTTCAGATGTTTTGGCCACACCCATGCAGACAGGTGCATAAAATCAAGCACACAGCCATGCAATCTCCATACATAAACACTGGTAGTAGTACGGATCGCACTAAAGACCTGTGTCACATAGGATGCCATCTTTGCCACAAGTGAGTACGTGAAATTTCTGATCTGCTGCCTCGGTCACCTGTAACACTAATTTTGTGAAATGGAAGTGTCTAGGTGTGACAACAGCTCAGCCACAAAGTGATAGGCAACGCAAACCACAGAGTGGGACCGCCAAGTACTGAAGAGTGTGGCACGTGACAATCGCCTGTTACGTCACTCACTACGGAGATCCAAACTGCCTGTAGAAGTCACATCAGTACGCGAACTGTGGTTCAGGAGCTTCATGAAATGGGTTTCCATGGCCGAGCAGCTGCGCACAAGCGTAAGAGCACAAGGCCAAGCGTCAGGGAGTGGTATAAAGCCGCCGTCACTGGACTCTGGAGCAGTGGAAACGTGTTCTGTGAAGTGACGAATCACGCTGCTCTATCTGGCAGTCTGATGGGCGAGTCTGGGTTTGGCGGATGGCAGGAGAACGCTGCCTACCAGATTACATAGTGCCTACTGTAAGACTTGGTGGAGAAGAGATAATGGTTTGGGAATGTTTTTCGGTGTTTGGCTCCTTATTTATCTCCTACATAATGTGATCGGCGCTGTAATGTAGGTGACGGCAGTGCTTTTTATTTAGAAAAACATCTATTTTTAGCAAGTTATGAGCGATTTTTAGCTTTATGCTAATGAATTTCTTAATAGACAACTGGGCGTGGTTTTGCTTTTGACCAAGTGGGCGTTGTACAGAGGAGTGTATGACGCTGACCAATCAGTGACCAATCCGCGTCATACACTTCTCTCCATTAATTTACTCAGCGCATAGGGATCCTGCTAGATCACTATGTGCTGTCTTATACTGACACATTAACGTTACTGAAGTGTCGGGATTGTGAACAGACATCCTGTCCTGGTTGGACGCGATGTCTATTCACTGTCAAGACACTTCAGTAACGTTAATGTGTGTGTATGTAACTGCACATAGTGAACAACGCAGGATCACTATGTGCTGATTACATGAATGGAGAGAAGTGTATGATGCGGATTGGTCAGCGTCATACACTTCTCTTTAGAACGCCCACTTGGTCAAAAGGTAAAAAATGCCCAGTTAGACAATAAGAAATGAATTAGCATAAATCTAAAATTGTTCATAACTTGCTCAAAAATGATCGTTTTTCAAAATAAATACCACTGCTGTAATCTACATTACAGCACCAAATCAGATTATGTAGGAAATAGGACACTTATAATCTGGTGACAGACCCTCTTTAATAAAACTCTGGCTACCTACACTCACCACTAGGGGGAGCTCAGTGAATATGGATTGAACACAATGGGAGCTATAAAAGTCTTTATGCATTGAGCTCCCCCAGTGGTGTCTGCAGCAAATGCATCTGGAAGCAGAAGAAACCGTTCAGGGTCCGGCCCCCTTCCACCATGGGCCCCTTAGCAGTGGCGTAGTCTGCCTCCTTGGAATGTACGCTACTGCTGTTTATGCAACACAATATTAATCCTTTATTTCCCTAGATGTCTTCTAATTCCTCGCACCTCATCCAGTCGCGTCCATTCCGGTAACTTCTTAATTATAACACAAAAACACTACGGAGATATAAAAAGAAAGATTATGGAAAAATAATTAATGGAACATTTTATTATCAAGCTTCTCAAATCGTGGGGAAAAAAACGTAAATATTTTTATTTCTAAAGAGCATCAAATCTAAACACATTCATTAAATACATACAAAATAACCTTTTTAGCAATATTTGAGTATTTTTTTTTAAGCAAAATGAAAGGAAAACTTCAACTAAATCAAATATTTATGGGTCATTACCTTTTTGTCCTTATTTTTTTGTTAATTTTAGTGTATAAAAAAAAGTCTGTTGATACTTGGAAACCATCAACAAGAAGGCCAGCTACTGATTACAAGTTTTTTAAAAATAAAAAAAGTTTTAACACTTAAATATCTCATGCATGTCCAGATATGCATGGGTTAATGGCCCTAGTTGCTGGAGGTATTTAATGCTAATGAGACAGACCCATTGACCAATCAGTGAACCGGTTTTCCCTACGTTACCTGAATACAGGAGCACTTAACCCAAGATAAGATCCATCAATGGCAGCAAACCTGCTTGTTTGTGGTTTCCAGTTAGCAGCAGATTTTTTAATATAAAAACTCAGTGAAAGCTGCAAGAATGGCCATGTATATATAACATGTGCTAGATGTAGCGTCACTTTAATTTCATATCTCTAAACTAAAATTTGGTTCCGAAGACTTTCTATGAATCTGTGGTACTGGTTGGTATGTAAATATGGTAACATTTGTATCTTTACAATCTAGTGTGGGGAAAGCTACGAAAAGCAAATTAATTAATATAGATAGACTGTAACCAAGCTTTATCATGAAATTCTCCAAAATGACCTAACCACATCCTGTGCTCCGTTATAAGCTGAAATGCTATATTTGAATTGAATGTATCAGAAAATTACAATCTTTAAATCAGATTTTTATTCTAAACATATCTAGGGGCAGATTTATTATTACTGTCTTAAACATTGCTTAAAACTAGACCAGGCAGGCAGAATCTGCGCCAAATTTATTATAGTGTATGTTGTATGATTAATTTGGCGCATCTTGCTAGACATATTAGACACTTTCCCTTCCTCACGCCACCTTTTGGTTGGCTTACTTAGATCTATGTTTTGCACTAAGAGTTTTAGTGCATGTTGATACATTTTAAGTCACGTCCCCTCTTTTATGTGACTATCCATATAAACAAATATATATAGGTGTGTGTGTGCATAAATATATATATATATATATATATATATATATATACACACAGTTAGGTCTGGAATTATTTGGACAGTGACACGAGTTTTGGCATTTTAGCTGTTTACTGAAACATTGAATATACAGTTATATAATCAATATGGGCTTAAAGTGCAGACTATCCGCTTTAATTTGAGGGTATTCACATCCTAGTTTGGGAAAGGGTTTAGGACAATTATCTCAAAAGCTATTTAATGGGCTATTCACTAATTAATCCATCATCAATTAAGCAGGTAAAAGGTCTGGAGTTGATTCCAAGTGTGGCATTTGCATTTGGAAGCTGTTGCTGTGAACCCACAACATGAGGTCAAAGGAGCTCTCAATGCAAGTGAAACAGACCATTGTTAGGCTGAAAAAAAATAAAGAAATCCATCAGAGAGAGAGCACAAATGTTAGGAGTAGCCAAATCAACAGTTTGATACATTCATGAAAAAGAAGAGCGCACTGGTGATCTTGTGAACTCCAAAAAACCTGGACGTCCACGGAAGACAACAATGGTGGATGATCGCAGAATCCTTTCCATGGTGAAGAAAAAACCCTTCACAGCATCTACTCAAGTGAAGAACACTCTCCTGGAAGTAGGTGCATCAGTATCTAAGTCTACCATAAAGAGACGACTTCATGAGAGCAAATACAGAGGGTTCACCACAAGGTGCAAACCATGAATCAGCCTCAAAAATAGAAAGGCCGGATTAGACTTTGCCAAACAACATATAAAGAAGCCGCCCAGTTCTGGAACAGCATGAAACTAAGATCATCCTGTACCAGAATGATGGGAGGAAAAAAGTATGGAGAAGGCTTGGAACCGCTCATGATCCGAAGCATACCACATCCTCTGTAATACATGGTGGAGACAGTGTGATGGCGTGGGCATGCATGGCTGCCAACGGCACTGGGTCACTAGTGTTTATTGATGATGTGACTGAAGACAGAAGCAGCCGGATGAATTCTGAAGTGTTCAGGGATTTACTTTCTGCTCCGATTCAACCAAATGCAGGAGGTTGATTGGGCGTCGCTTCACAGGACAGATGGACAATGACCCAAAACGTACTGCGAAAGCAACCCAGGAGTTTATAAGGCAAAGAAGTGGAATATTCTGCAATGGCCAAGTCAATCACCAGATCTCAACCCGATCGAGCTGCATTTTACTTGCTTAAGACAAAACTTAAAGTGTAGCTAAACGTTTGACAAACTTCTGACATGTCATAGTGGCATGTCAGAAGTTTGGATTGATGGGTGTCCGAGCACTGAGACCCCCCCCCCCCCCCAATCACTAGAACGAAGCAGCTGAAGTGCTCGTGTGAGCGCTCAGCCACTTCATGTCTGTTCGGCTGTTTCCGGAAATAAATGTATCCGTGTATGGACTCAATAGAAAGTCTATATGCCCGTACTCCGATACATAGGCTTTCCGGAATAAGTCCAACAGACACGAAGCGGCTGAGAGCTCACACGAGCACTTCAGCTGCTTTGTTCTAGAGATGGGTGGGGGTCTCAGTGCTCGGACCCCCACCAATCCAAACTTCTGACATGTCACTATGACATGTCAGAAGTTTGTGGCTCTTTCTGCCTTAAAGGGTAGCTAAACGTTTGACAAACAAGCAACAACTGAAGACAGCGGCAGTAATGGCCGGGCAAAGCATCACAAATGAGGAAACCCAGCGTGTGGTGATGTCCATGGGTTCCAGACCTCAGGCAGTCATTGCGTGCAAAGGATTCTCTACAAAGTATTACAAAAAAACCATTTTATTTATGGTAATGTTAATTTGTCCAATTACTTTTGATCCCCTGAAATGTGGCGGCTGTGTAGAAAAATGGTTGCAATTCCTAAACGTTTCACAGGATATTTTTGGTCAACCCCTTGAATTAAACCTGAAAGTCTACACTTCAATTGCATCTCAGTTATTTCATTTCAAATCTAATGTGGTGGCAGCAGGGCCCAAATAATGAAGATTGTGTCACTGTCCAAATAATTCTGGACCTAACTGTATATGCAGTTTTATTGCCGTTTCACACAAGCCAGTGGAACACGCGATTTCCTGTTTTCTGCAGCTCACTTTTCAGCTTTGCCATGTAGTCTGGGCTAGGGTCAGCAGGGTTATCTCATTATCGTTAGCGGATAGGGGATTTAATGACAGATGGCAGCTCTATTGTTCTGCTGAAGGCCTAAAAGCCTTAAAGAGGCTCTGTCACCAGATTATCAGATCCCTATCTCCTATTGCATGTGATTGGCGCTGCAATGTAGATAACAGTAACGTTTATTTATTTTTTTTAAACGATCAAGTTATGAGCAATTTTATATTTATGCAAATGAGCCTTTCTAATGGACAACCGGGCGTGTTTTCGCTTATTTCCAACTGGGCGTGTATTGTGTTTGTAACATCTGGGCGTGTTTACTTGTTTTACTAGCTGGGCATTGTGAATAGAAGTGTATGTCAGCATCATATGTCAGCCTCATACACTTCTCTTCACAACGCCCAGTTGGTAGAAAGTAAAAACACGCCCAGTTGTCCATTGAGAAACTCATTAGCATAAATCTAAACTAGCTCATAACTTGCTCAAAAATGATCGTTTTTCAAAATAAAAACCACTGCTGTTATCTACATTACAGCGGCAATCAGATTATGTAGGAGATAGGGCACTTATAATCTGGTGACAGAGCCTCTTTAAATGGATAGCCGTACTTTACACTAAACACACAGATAAGGCTCTGTATTCAGATCCCCTGGTCTCCGGGGGAGGGCAGGACTCCATCTCTTCCTGGAGACTATATTAGTCTATTCACGCTTTTCTGACCATTAATTCTCATTCACTGCCATAAAGCACACATATCCTGCTGCCAGGGGCGTAGCTAAAGGCTCATGGGCCCCGATGCAAAAATTCTTACTGGCCCCCCCCCCTCCGCAAACTTCTTCAGACGTAAATGGAGCCATTTTCCATGGACTCCGTAGAAAAACAGCTCCAATTACGTCCGTAATGGACACAGCGAAAGATGCCTGCACATGCCATTACGGCTGAAATTACGGTGCTGTTTTCTCCTGAAAACAGCACCGTAATTTCAGCCGTAACGGACGCTGCCGTGTGAACATACCCTCAGGGATTAAAATGTCAGGGAAATAGCCAGAATACATATGTGTCCGCCCAAAAAAAAGTGTGTATATGAGACAGCATAGTATATCTATAGCACTACGACCCTCTAAACTATGGATTGGATTAGATACAGTGGCTCAGCAGACAGTATCACACATGATAGGATTAGATACAGTGGCCCAGCAGACAGTATCATACATGATAGGATTAGATACAGTGGCTCAGCATACAGTACCACACATGATAGGATTAGATACAGTGGCTCAGCAGACAGTACCACACATGATAGGATTAGATACAGTGGCTCAGAAGGCAGTATCAGCACATGATAGGATTAGATACAGTGGCTCAGCAGACAGTATCACACATGATCGGATTAGATACAGGGCCCAGCAGACAGTATCACACATGATTGGATTAGATACACAGCTCAGCAGACAGTATCACACATGATTGGATTAGATACAGGGCCCAGCTCGCTGACATTGCGTCTCCAGCGCTGGACCCAGGATAGGTAAGAATAATAATTTTGCTTCTTTATGTGTTACTGATTATTTTTGTGTGTTTGTGTTATTTTACAGGTTCGGTTGTTGGACTTCGGATTCGAGGACTTCAATGACGGCGTTTTTTTTATTCTCAATAAAATGGTTAATGAGGGTTGTGTTTTTTATTTCAATAAAATATTTTTTCTATGTGCTTGTATCTTTTTAAACTTTATTATCACCGCCTTAGTAATGGCCGCTGGCTGATTGACAACCTCCATTACTAAGGCGGGGCTTAATGTTAGCCGGTGCAGAGGCTACACTAAGCCCCATTATTACCCCGGTACCCACCGCCACCAGAAGTACTGGGAAGAGCCGGGTACAAACCAGTACCCGTCCATCTGTAGGGACGCGCAGGCACCGGGGTGGCCGCAGGCTGGTAGTATTAGGCTGGGGAAGGCCAAAAACAGTGGCCCTTCCCACCCTTGTAATGCTGCCTGCTGCTGCTGTGTTGTATCTGGCTGGTTATGAAAATAGGGGGGGACCCCACATCGTTCTTTCCAATTATTTTTTATTAAATTTTTTTTAAAATGACGTGGGGTCCCCCCCATTTTTCATAACCAGCCAGATACAATAAAGCAGCAGCCTAGCATCACCAGGGTAGGAAGGGCCACTGTTTTTGGCCTTTCCCCTCCTGATAATACCAGCCTGCCACCACCCCAGTGGCCGACCATCACTACAGATGGTCAGGTACTGGATCGTACCCGGCTCTTCCCAGCACCCTTGGTGGCGGTGGGTACCGGGGTAATAATGGGGGTTAGTGTTAGCCTCTGCATCGGCTAACACTAAGCCCCGCCTTAGCAATGGATGCTGTCAATCAGCCGGCGGCCATTACTAAGGCGGTAGTTATATCGTTTAAAAAAAACAAAGACATAGAAAATATATTTTATTGAAATAAAAAAAAACCCACACAGCCCTCATTAACCATTTTATTGATAATAAAGCTGTCATCGAAGTAGTCCTGGAATCCGACGTAGTCCAACGACCGAACCTGTAAGAAAACACACAAAAAATTATTAGTAACACGTGTTAGGCTTAGATACAGGGCCCATGTGTGATACTGTCTGTGGGACCCTGTATCTAAGCCTACCACAACGTAGGCTTAGATACAGGGTCCAGCAGACAGTAATCTTATACAGTATAAGATTACTGTGTACTGGGGCCCTGTATCTAAACCTACAGTGTGGTAGGCTTATATACAGGGCCCATCAGACAGGATCACAGATGGGCCATGTATCTAAGCCTGCCATGTGATTGGCTTAGATACAGGGCCCAGCAGACAGGTTCACACATGGGCCATGTATCTAAGCCTACCATGTGATTGGCTTAGATACAGGGCCCAGCAGACAGGATCACGCATGGGCCATGTATCTAAGCCTACCATGTGATTGGCTTAGATACAGGGCCCAGCAGACAGGATCACGCATGGGCCATGTATCTAAGCCTACCATGTGATTGGCTTAGATACAGGGCCCAGGAGACAGGATCACACAATCTGTGATCCTGTCTCATGGGCCCCCTAAGCCTGCTACGTCGTAGGCTTAGGGGTTGTACAGTCGCTAAACATTGATGGCCTATCCTCAGGATTGGCCATCAATAGCTGATGTGTCTCTCGGGACCCGCAAATCAGCTGTTTTGAAGAGGCCGCAGCACTCGTACGAGAGCTGCTTCCCCTTCATTTCACTACTCCCCCACACTGTAAATCGCCGACACGGATTCACAGTGTGACCGGAATGAAGTGACAGGAATGAAGGGGAGCAGCTCTCGTACGAGTGCTGCGGCCCCTTCAAAACAGCTGATTGGCGGGTCCCGGGAGTCGGAACTCGCCAGTCAGGGCTAACCTTACCTTCCTCTTCAGCCGCGGCGGTAGTTCTGTCGTCTCGATGCTGTGCGCGGCGCATAGCGCTGTGGCGTCATGCGCTGCGCACAGCGCTTGACCTCAGGACCTCCGCTGCGATCCGGAACCAGGATAATATCTCTCCAGCATACGGACCCTGACACCATGAAATAATATCTCTCCAGCATGCGGACCCAGACACTATGAAATAATATCTCTCCAGCATGCGGAACCTGACTGTTAAGGATCTGCCAGGCACAGCTTCTGTATCCACGCCCATAGGTAATCAGTCTGCACCTGCTTCTATGTCTGTGAGACTGACTCCATCTTCCACCACTCAGGATGGCAGGCTTAGGAGTGGGAGAGCCTAGCACAGCCTGGCCAGACGGAGCTAGCTCCCGTCCTCTGTCTATTTATACCTGCCTTTCCTGTTCCTCCTTTCTTGTGATTCTTCTCTGTTGGTTTCCTGGCCCTTCTGCAGCTTCTTGAACTACTTGTCCCTGCTTCGTATTGACCCTGGCTTACTGACTACTCTTCTGCTCTGTGTTTGGTACCTCGTACACTCCTGGTTTGACTCGGCTTGTTCACTACTCTCCTGCTCTACGTTTGGCACCTCGTACTCTCCTGGTTTGACTCGGCTCGTTTACTACTCTTGTTGCTCACGGTGTTGCCGTGGGCAACTGCCCCGTTTCTCTTTGTTCTGTGTTTCCTTGTCTGTTGTCTGTTGTGCACTTATTGAGTGTAGGGACCGTCGCCCAGTTGTACCCCGTCGCCTAGGGCCGGTCGTTGCAAGTAGGCAGGGACTGAGTGGCGGGTAGATTAGGGCTCACTTGTCTGTTTCCCTATCCCTGTCATTACATAATCACAAGCCCATATACCTACTCTATGTGGTCCCTCACACCACTATGGACCCCCTTGAGACCCTGGTTCAGCAAATGCAGGGTCTCTCCCTACAGGCCCTGGCTCAGAGGGTCAACCAGACTGATGCTACCATGGTAGTACCCCTCACCTCTTGAACCCCACCTCAAGTTGCCTGACCAGTTCTCAGGGGACCGGAAGACTTTTCTCTCCTTTCGGGAGAGTTTTAGGCTCTATTTTCGTTTAAAGCCCCACTCCTCAGGTTCTGAGAGCCAGCGGGTGGGTATAATTATGTCCCGGCCCCAGGAAGGGCCCCAAGAATGGGCCTTCTTCTTGGCTCCTGACGCCCCTGAACTTTCCTCCGTTGATCTTTTCTTTTCTGCTCTCGGACTCATTTATGACGAGACTGACAGGACTACCTTTGCTGAGAGTCAGCTGGTGACCTTACGTCAGGGTAAGAGACCTGTTGAGGAGTATTGCTCTGACTTTAGGAAGTGGTGCGTAGCTTCTCGGTGGAATGACCCTGCCTTAAGGTGCTAGTTTAGGTTGGGTCTGTCGAACGCCCTGAAAGACCTGCTAGTTAGCTATCCTTCTTCTGACTCCCTAGACCAGGTTATGGCTTTAGCGGTACGACTTGACCGACGTCTCAGGGAACGACAACGTGAACGTTTATGTGTTTTCTCCTCTGACTCCCCCATGATGCCTCCCGAGGTTCCGTTGCTTCGTTCTTCCACGGAAGACTCAGAGGTACCTATGCAACTCGGGGCCTCCGTGTCCCCCCAACAACGTAGAGAGTTCCGCAGGAAGAATGGTCTCTGCTTCTATTGTGGGGATGACAAGCATCAAGTGAACACCTGTCCTAGGCATAAGAATAAGCAGCCGGAAAACTTCCGCGCCTAAGTGATCATCGGGGAGGTCACTTGGGCGCACAGGTATTTCCCGTAAATATGAAACGTAATAAAATCTTGCTTCCCTTTCAGGTCTCTTTTGGTGGTAGGTCTGCTACCGGCAGTGCCTTCGTGGATTCAGGGTCGTCTGCTAATATCATGTCTGTGGAATTTGCTATGTCTCTAGCTATGCCTTTGATTGATTTGCCTAAACCTGTCCCGGTAGTGGGTATCGACTCCACTCCTCTTGCTAATGGTTATTTTACACAGCATACCCCTGTTTTTGAACTCCTTGTTGGCTCCATGCATTTGGAGCAGTGCTCTGTACTGTTGATGCAGGGATTATCGTCCGATTTGGTTTTAGGCCTTCCCTGGTTGCAGTTGCATAATCCCACGTTTTACTGGAATACTGGGGATCTTACCAAATGGGGTAATGAATGCTTGACGTCATGTTTTTCTGTTAATTCTATTTCTCCCCCTGAGGAGGTGAACACGCTACCTGAGTTTGTTCAGGATTTCGCTGATGTTTTCTCTAAGGAGGCCTCCGAAGTGTTACCTCCTCATAGAGAATACGATTGCGCTATCGATTTGGTACCAGGAGCTAAGCTCCCTAAGGGTAGGATATTTAATCTCTCTTGTCCCGAACGTGAAGCCATGAGAGAGTATATGCAGGAATGCCTGGCCAAGGGTTACATTCGCCCCTCTACTTCTCCAGTAGGTGCTGGCTTTTTCTTCGTAGGGAAGAAGGATGGTGGTCTTAGGCCATGCATTGACTACCGTAACTTGAATAAGGTCACTGTAAGGAACCAGTATCCCCTTCCTTTGATTCCTGATCTCTTTAATCAGGTTCAGGGGGCCCAATTGTTCTCTAAGTTTGATCTACGAGGGGCGTATAACCTTATCCGCATCAAAGAGGGGGATGAGTGGAAGACTGCGTTTAACACGCCCGAAGGTCATTTCGAATACCTCGTCATGCCCTTTGGGTTGTGTAATGCTCTCGCGGTCTTCCAGAATTTCATAAATGAGATTTTAAGAGATTACCTGGGGGTATTTCTTGTAGTGTACCTTGATGACATACTTGTGTTTTCCAAGGACTGGTCCTCCCACATTGACCATGTCAGGAAGGTGCTCCAGGTCCTTCGGGAAAACAAACTGCGAAGACCGAAAAATGTGTGTTTGGGGTGCAGGAGATACCATTTTTGGGTCAAATCCTCACTCCTCATGAATTCCGCATGGACCCCGCCAAGGTCCATGCTGTGGCGGAATGGGTCCAACCTGCCTCCCTGAAGGCGTTACAGTGTTTCTTGGGGTTCGCTAATTATTACAGGAGATTTATTGCTAACTTCTCGGTCATCGCTAAGCCTCTTACGGACCTCACTCGCAAGGGTGCTGATCTCCTCCGCTGGCCTCCTGAGGCTGTCCAGGCTTTTGAGGTCATTAAGAATTGCTTTATCTCGGCCCCGGTGTTGGTTCAGCCCAACCAAATGGAGCCATTTATCGTGTAGGTTGACGCGTCCGAGGTGGGAGTGGGGGCTGTCTTGTCCCAGGGTACCAGGTCCCTCACCCATCTCCGTCCCTGTGCCTACTTCTCCAGGAAGTTTTCGCCCACTGAGAGTAACTATGATATTGGCAACCGCGAACTCTTAGCCATTAAATGGGCGTTTGAAGAGTGGCGCCACTTCCTGGAGGGGGCTAGGCACCAGGTAACGGTCCTTACCGACCACAAGAATCTGGTTTTCCTAGAATCGGCCCGGAGGCTAAACCCGAGACAAGCTCGATGGGCGTTATTTTTTACCAGATTCCATTTTTTGGTTACCTATAGGGCTGGGTCTAAAAATATTAAGGCTGATGCACTGTCGCGTAGCTTCATGGCCAGCCCTCCTTCGGAGGAAGATCCTGCTTGTATTTTGCCTCCAGGTATAATCATTTCCTCTATTGAGTCTGATTTAATCTCTGAAATTGCTGCTGATCAAGGTTCAGCTCCCGGGAACCTTCCTGAGAACAAGCTGTTTGTTCCCCTGCAATTCCGGCTAAGGGTACTTAGTGCGGAGTCATGATTTTCCCTATCTGGTCATCCAGTCATCCTGGGTACCAAGCACCTCATTGCCAGAAACTATTGGTGGCCTGGGTTGCCTAAAGACGTTAAGGCCTACGTTGCCGCTTGTGAGGTTTGTGCTAGGTCCAAGACTCCCAGGTCCCGACCAGCGGGCTTACTACGTTCTTTGCCCATTCCCAGAGACCTTGGACCCATATCTCCATGGATTTTATCACCGATTTGCCTCCATCTCAAGGCAAGTCAGTGGTGTGGGTTGTAGTAGACCGCTTCAGTAAGATGTGCCACTTTGTGCCCCTCAAAAAACTACCCAATGCTAAGACGTTAGCTACCTTGTTTGTCAAACACATCCTGCGTCTCCATGGGCTCCCTGTCAATATTATTTCTGACAGAGGGGTACAATTTGTTTCTTTGTTTTGGAGACCCTTCTGTAAAAATTTGGAGATTGATCTGTCCTTCTCCTCTGCCTTCCATCCTGAAACTAATGGCCAAACCGAGAGGACTAATCAGTCTCTAGAACAATATTTAAGGTGTTTTATCTCTGACTGTCAATTTGATTGGGTCTCATTCATTCCCCTCGCCGAATTTTCCCTTAATAACCGGGTCAGTAACTCGTCAGGGGTCTCCCCCTTTTTCTGTAATTTTGGGTTTAATCCACGGTTCTCCTCCGTTTTACCTGGTAGTTCCAACAATCCCGAGGTAGAGGTCGTTCATCGGGAACTGTGCACAGTCTGGGCCCAGGATCAGAAGAACCTAGAGGCGTCCCAGAGCATACAAAAAACTCAGGCAGATAGAAGACATTCTGCTAACCCCTTGTTTATGGTCGGGGATCTGGTGTGGCTATCGTCAAAGAACTTGCGCCTTAAAGTCCCGTTCAAGAAGTTTACTCCCCGGTTTATAGGGCCGTACAAGGTCATTGAAGTCCTCAATCCTGTCTCCTTCCAACTGGAGTTGCCCCCATCTTTTCGAGTACACAACGTGTTTCATGCCTCCCTCCTTAAACGCTGCTCCCCGTCCTTGGCTCCCTCGAGGAAACCTCCTGTCCCCGTTCTCACCCCTGAGGGGGTAGAATTCGAGGTGGCCAAGATTGTGGACAGCAAGATGGTCCAAGGCTCCCTCCAGTACCTGGTCCATTGGAGAGGATACGGGCCTGAGGAGAGGACTTGGGTACCCGCCCGGGATGTTCACGCTGGGGTATTGGTCAGGAGGATCCACCTTCGTTTCCCCAATAAACCAGGTCCATCTAGAAAGGGTCCGGTGGCCCCTCATAAAAGGGGGGGTACTGTCAAGGATCTGCCAGGCACAGCTTCTGTATCCATGCCCATAGGTAATCAGTCTGCACCTGCTTCTATGTCTGTGAGACTGACTCCATCTTCCACCACTCAGGATGGCAGGCTTAGGAGTGGGAGAGCCTAGCACAGCCTGGCCAGACGGAGCTAGCTCCCGCCCTCTGTCTATTTATACCTGCCTTTCCTGTTCTTCCTTGCTTGTGATTCTTGTCTGTTGGTTTCCTGGCCCTTCTGCAGCTTCTTGAACTACTTGTCCCTGCTTCGTATTGACCCTGGCTTACTGACTACTCTTCTGCTCTGCGTTTGGTACCTCGTACACTCCTGGTTTGACTCGGCTTGTTCACTACTCTCCTGCTCTACGTTTGGCACCTCGTACTCTCCTGGTTTGACTCGGCTCGTTTACTACTCTTGTTGCTCACGGTTTTGCCGTGGGCAACTGCCCCGTTTCCCTTTGTTCTGTGTTTCCTTGTCTGTTGTCTGTCGTGCACTTATTGACTGTAGGGACCATCACCCAGTTGTACCCCGTCGCCTAGGGCGGGTCGTTGCAAGTAGGCAGGGACTGAGTGGCGGGTAGATTAGGGCTCACTTGTCTGTTTCCCTATCCCTGTCATTACACGGACACCATGAAATAATATCTCTCCAGCATGCGGACCCTGACACCATGAAATAATATCTCTCCAGCATGTGGACCCTGACACCATGAAATAATATCTCTCCAGCTTGCGGACCCTGACACCATGAAATAATATCTCTCCAGCATGCGGACCCAGACACTATGAAATAATATATCTCTCTAGCATGCGGAACCTGACACCATGAAATAATATCTCTCCAGCATGTGGACCCTGACACCATGAAATAATATCTCTCCAGCATGCGGACCCTGATACCATAAAATAATATCTCTCCAGCATGCGGACCCTGACGCCATGAAATAATATCTCTCCAGCATGCGGACCCTGACACCATGAAATAATATCTCTCCAGCATGCGGACCCTGACACCACGAAATAATATCTCCAGCACGCGGACCCTGACACCATGAAATAATATCTCTCCAGCATGCGGACCCTGACACCATGAAATAATATCTCCAGCACGCAGACCCTGACACCATGAAATAATATCTCTCCAGCATGCGGACCCTGACACCATGAAAAAATATCTCCAGCACGCTGACCCTGACACCATGAAATAATATCTCTCCAGCATGCGGACCCTGACACCATGAAATAATATCTCCAGCACGCGGACCCTGACACCATGAAATAATATCTCTCCAGCATGTGGACCCTGACAAACAACCCTGCCCAACTATAGCTCAACATCCTGGACCTTTGCAATTATGATATGGGAGATAGTTTGGTGTTAAAGGGGACCTGTCACATCCTCTAACCTATAAAACCATCTGGATATCTTACCCGTGGCGGCAGTGCTGTTTTTATTTTCCTGCTCGCTGCCTGCATTTTCCTGCAATCGGCCCTGTTAATTTCGGTGCCCTTTTAAGAGTAGACTGTCTAGTGGGCTGTCCTCATCGCTCAGTGTCAATGATTGAGATTGACAGGGGGCACTGGGGACCACCCACCTGACAGCTGCATGAACATTTCTTTCCTGAGCACACCCCATACTTAACGGATTCTCTACTTTCTATCGTAGGGTGGGATATGAGGATAGAAAGTTGTGCATGCTATAATGAAGTATGGGTTGTGCTCCAGGAAAGGAAAAAAAATGTTCATGCAGCTGATATATTGGTAGGATGTAGAGTAGTGCAGGCAGCAGTCTGGCTATGCTGTGTGGGGAGATAGTGCTGTGATGACCCATATGGTCCCAACGCTCTCCTCCGGTTGACAGTCACATGGGGGCAGGTCGAAGTTCCACCCACCGATCAGGAAGTACAAAAAAGTTACGTCAGAGAGGGATGGCAGAGCAAACGGGTAAAGAGTGAGTCATAATTCAATAAATACACATGCAAGGGCTGCAAACTTGTCTGATATGTTAATTTGCCCATTTTTTAAATAAAGCGCCGTCATGAGACAACCCCTTTAAAGGCTATGTGAACCTTTGTACGCTTTTTTTATTTATTATTTTATTGTTTATTTAAAAAAAAAATATATATATTTTTTGACATACAACTTCTATGTATACTAGATACATAGAAGCTGTATAATGCACTCAAAGCCGAATACATCAGGTCTGCGGGACTGACTGCTTCGTGTCAGAGACACGTAGGATCCACCTGTTATCGATCACATCTAAATAATGAAACTTAGAAGTTATCGATAACATGGGGATCCTGACGGGCAGGAGTCGGTTTCACCAATGTGATCGATAACCGGTGGATCCTGCGTGTCAGAGACACACAGGACCCTCTGTCACCGAAGCCGCCAGTCACGCTACTCTGACGGATTCTTGTTTGAGCACAAGATACAGCTTCTATGTATACAGGATACATTGAAGTTGTACATCAAAAACGAAACCATTTTTTAATAAAAACAACAAAAAAGTTGTATAAAATACCTGTGCTAAGGTTTACCTAGCCTTTTATTCTGAAAAACTCTTGTTGAAGAATTTCTAAAATTTAAGAAAGCGGTGTTTGTCTGAACAATACGATAAGTGTCTGCCAAGTCAAGAGAAGGCAAGTTGTGAGCATTTTCAAAATTTCAGATTATCTGGAAATTGCAAACATCTCAATGTTCTGTGTATTGAACAATAAAATACTTTTATAGATAGCGAGCCTAATGGTGGCCCTATGAGGGCCAATACTTTGATCACAGCAAGACATCTGGCCACATTCACATTAAGGCCAAGAGCTGTAAGGAGATTGTATAACATGTTGGAAATAATGTTCAATAATGAGCAGTCCTCTCCATGTTTACTCCATTCCCCGATTCTCACCAGCCACTGCATGGCATCTTTAGTGGCATTATAACACCAGTTAACTACGGTATATATGTAAAATTAACTGCTTTGCAATCTGCACTTGTTAACAATGGCCTCTGGCTTTCATATTTTTCCTACCTGACCTTGACCAAGATATAATTGACAACCAAATAAAATAGTTTGAACCCAGCATTTGATTTTCCGATAATCTGGTATTCATGAAAAAATTGGACATAAAGGAGAAAATTAGTTCACAGGAAGCAGTATAAAGCCCAGTTCACACTGTGATTTTTGACGCGGAAAGGGCGTCGGAATCAGCGCCAAAAAAAATCTGAAATTGCCCCCCGTTGATTTCAATGGGAGACAGAGGCGGTTTTTTTTCCCGAGCGGTTTTTAGGCCCTCGTGGGGAAAAAAGCGGCATGTCCTTTCTTGCCAAGGTTCTGCTTCTGACCTCCCATTGAAATCAATGGGAGGCAGAAAAAAACATGGCGCTTGTTTCCGACCTCCGATCGTTTTTCGCTGCATTTTTTTCCCATGGTCCTCAATGGCCATGGGTGAAAAACGCCACAAAAACCGCAACAGAAAAGGGCAGGCAGGTCAAAATCTGTCTCAAATTTCCTGAAGGAATTTTGAGGCAGATTTTTTCTGCCTGCAAAAAAACTCTGTGTGAACTAGGCCTAATACTTGCTTTGAGACACCCTTAGATGAAGCTCCAGTTTATTGTGTTTACACCCCCACAAATCGCCATAAATAAGTGGACCAAGGTGCTCTTATGAATGACATGCCCAATCACCACAAATTAAATGGAACTTTGTTCTCAAATGGGGAAGATTTCTGCTATAGCAAACTGCCACCCACGGGGAGCTTTGCTGCCGACAACTATGAGTATAAGGGTATGTTCACACACACTAATTACGGACGTAATTCAGGCGTTTTTGCCCCGAATTATGTCCGAAAAATGCGCCTCGATAGCGGTGACAAACATCTGCCCATTGAAAGCAATGGGCTGACGTTTGTCTGTTCACACGAGGCGTAAATGGACGCCCGCGTCAAAGAAGTGACCTGTCACTTCTTGGGGCGTAATTGGAGCCGTTATTCATTGACTCCAATGAAAAGCAGCGCCAATTAAGTCCATAATGGACGCGGCGTTCAAGCGCCTGCACATGCCGTTACGGCTGAAATTACGGGGATGTTTCCTTCTGAAAACATCCCCGTAATTTCAGCTGTTACGGACGCTGTCGTGTGAACATACCCTTACAGCCGCG
This sequence comes from Rhinoderma darwinii, assembly GCF_050947455.1. Classification (NCBI taxonomy): domain Eukaryota; kingdom Metazoa; phylum Chordata; class Amphibia; order Anura; family Rhinodermatidae; genus Rhinoderma; species Rhinoderma darwinii. Next base: position 102,180,540 of record NC_134695.1, read on the forward strand.
TTAAAGCTGTAATCAGCTGAGAAATGAGCGTTTGCTCGTTAGTCAGCTGATCACTGGGCTTTCTTTCACAGGCCGATGCTCGTGAAGGAGCGTTCCATTCCACCAACCATCGGCCAGTGTAAAAGGGCCATAAATGGGTTTTCCCATCAGAGACATTTATGACATATCCATCTCTGGGACCCGCATCTATCTGTAGAACGGGGGTTCTACTGCTCCGTATTGTGGCTGAATCGTGTGATTTTCAACAATGAGCTACAAAATAGCGACGCTCGATGAGCTACGCTGTTTCCATAAATCCCATAGAACTGAATGGTTGTTACAGAAACATCGTCAGGGTATGTGCACACACAAACTCAAAAACGTCTGAAAATACGGAGCTGTTTTGAAGGGAAAACAGTTTTTGATTTTCAGCTGTTTTTTAATCATACTTGCGTTTTTCCCCGTTGTTTTTTACGGCCGTTTTTGGAGCTGTTTTCCTATAGAGTCAAAACAGGCTCCAAAAACGTCCCAAGAAGTGACATGCACTTCTTTTTCACAGGCGTCTTTTTACGTGCCGTTTTTGGAAAACGAGGCGTAAAAAAAATGCCCCGTCGGAACAGAACGCCGTATTTCCCATTGAAATCAATGGGCAGATGTATGGAGGCGTTCCGCTTCCATTTTTTCAGGCGTTTCTCGAGGCGTAAACCCCCCTGAAATACGCACAAAAACACTCTGTGTGAACATACTCTAACTCGCATGCTACGCTGCATCTGTAACTGCCATTCACTACTATGGGACTTACGGAAACAGCGTAGCTCAGTGAGCTACGCTTTTTCCGTCATTTACGGTTGGGAATCATACGCTTCAGCCACAACACAGAGCAGTAGAATGGGATTTAGGGGGCCCCGTTCTAGAGGTAGGTGCAGGTCTCAGAGGTGGGACCCGCATCTACCTGACATTTATGACATCCTGTGGATATGTCATAAATGTGTGTGATGGGCAAACCCCTTTAAGACCTGCTGCTTTCCCCAAACATGTTGTCCTCGTGCTCTAATCATTGGAAGGTGAAGGAGAGGGAGATAAAATGTCTTCAGGGAATTTTTTTCTTTGCCGTCCCCCTTTATTGGGATCGCAATTTGAATTTACATTATATTTTGTTCCTTTTTAGGCCTGATTTACACGAGCGTGTGCGTTTTGCGCGCGCAAAAGGCACTTGACAGCTCCGTGTATGATGCGCGGCTGCGTGATTTTCGCGCAGCCGCCATCATAGAGATGAGGCTAGTCGACGCCCGTCACTGTCCAAGGTGCTGAAAGAGCTAACTGATCGGCAGTAACTCTTTCAGCACCCTCGACAGTGAATGCCGATCACAATATACACCAACCTGTGAATAAAAAAAGACGTTCAAACTTACCATGAACTGCCTGCTTCCTCCAGTCCGGTCTCCCGGCCGTTGCCTTGGTGACGCGTCCCTCTCTTGTCATCCGGCCCCACCTCCCAGGATGATGTGGCAGTCCATGAGACCGCTGCAGCCTGTGATTGGCTGCAGCCTGTGCTTGGCCTGTGATTGGCTGCAGCTGTCACTTGGACTTAATTGTCATCCCGGGAGGTCGGACTGGAGGAAGGAGCCGGGACTTATCGGTAAGTCCGAACTTCTGTTTTTTTTTACACGTACATGTATATTGTGATCGAAAGTCACTGTCCATGGTGCTGAACCAGTTTAAGTCTTTCAGCACCGTGGGCAGTGACTGTCTCCTGACGTCGCGTACCCGAACATTTTTTGCCGGGTTCGGTCAAAACGAGTTCGGCCGAACCCGGTGAAGTTCGGTGCGCTCATCTCTAATTTGACACTCCGTTTGGATGTTTGTAAACAGAAAAGCACGTGGTGCTTTTCTGTTTACATTCATCCTTTTGACAGCTCTTGCGCGAATCACGCAGTTCGCACGGAAGTGCTTCCGTGCGGCATGCGTGGTTTTCACGCACCCATTGACTTCAATGGGTGCGTGGATGCGCGAAAAACGCACGATTATAGAACATGTCGTGAGTTTTACGCAACGCACTCACGGTGCGCAAAATTCACGCATCGTCTAAACTGCCCCATAGAGTAATATAGGTGCGTACGACACTCGTGAAAAGCACGTGCGTCGCACGCGCGTATATTACGCTCGTGTAAATGAGGCCTTAATCACATTTTTTTTGTATGTTAAAAACATTTAATACTATGTAAAATCTGTCCGTCTGATACTGACCTGCTCACGCGTCTGCAGCATTATTAGAAAAGCATTGTCAGATTTTTTTTATTGATTTTTTTTTTTTAATATAGTGTTTACGGAACAAGCAAAATGTACGGATGGATGTCACAGTACAAGATCATTTCTTTTTGATTTCTCATTTTCTTTCACGCGTTCCTATGGGAGAGGGATCTGTATTGTCTCTATTTTAGATGAGTACATGTTGAACGTTTAATTACTAGCCCTCAATATTACCCTTGTGGGTGTTAAGTCTACACCTGTCATAAGAGTGCTGTCCTACTGTCACCGGCATCTCAAGAAACTCATCAATACTTCTCATGTAATTACATAAATGTCCAAACCCCGACGCAAAATAGCTTTTTCTCTTTATCTAGAATGACATTTTTTTTTCTGTAATTTAATTTGTTTACATCCGGGAGATAAAAAGCATTCAGAGGATTTGTGTTGTAGATCTTGTTTTAGGAATATGACTACACGAGCTCTGGTTTCTAATTTTGAGTTGCTCGGGAGAATAACATCTGAGAGTCCAATTTCAGACACAATTATCTAAATAAAGATGGTTAATTGCAGGTGGAGTTGACTCTCCGGGGTCCTCTTTCATACACACAGCTGTTTTGTTTGTATCCAACTAAATAAAAGACAAAAAGTCCCCATGGGAACTTCTACAAAGTGTTTTTAAAAATATAAGAGCAGGCGGCAGTGAGGGAAGAAAAATCACAGCAGACTACTGCATAGGGCGGTATTCCAGCTTGTGGCACCGAAGTTTGGCCACCAATCAGGAGATATATTTTTTTAAATCCATGGGCTGTGGTTTATCATACACGTGAGAAAAAATACTAAGGCTGGGTTCACACGACCATGTTACGTCCGTAATGGACGGAACGTATTTCGGCCGCAAGTCCCGGACCGAACACAGTGCAGGGAGCCGGGCTCCTAGCATCATAGTTATGTACGACGCTAGGAGTCCCTGCCTCTCCGTGGAACTACTGTCCCGTACTGAAAACATGATTACAGTACGGGACAGTTGTCCTGCAGCGAGGCAGGGACTCCTAGCATCGTACATAAGTATGATGCTAGGAGCCCGGCTCCCTGCAGTGTGTTCGGTCCGGGACTTGCGGCCGAAATACGTTCCGTCCATTACGGACGTAACATGCTCGTGTGAATCCAGCCTAATAGTGTGTCATGACTGATGGAGAACCATTGATTGTATAACTGGGAGGACAGATGGGCCGGGCTGGGACTGAAATTCAGACCTGGCATTTGATAGAACACTTGCTGCGTGGGGAATGTGAAATACGTTTGTGCGCCTGTAGGCTGTGTCTGGTATTATAGCTCAGTCCCACTAAATTGAACGGGACTGAACTGCTCTGAGATGTAATAAAAGAACCAGCCGCTGCTAAAGGTACGGACCTGTGCATGGTAAACAATGAAGCGGATGCGGCGTTGATTTAGCCCTTTGTCCCCGTCACTGTTTTTTTCCTGCAGAGAAGTTCCTGGGCCACCCGCTGTGCAGAGAACTGCAGCCCAGCTCCATTCAAGTGAATAGGGCCATTCTTCGGATCGATTGGCGTACCAGCGGTAAGACCCCCACCGATAATGAAGGGATGGAATGTCCTGAAGACATGCCATCACTTTACTAGATGGGGATACCCCTTTAAGATAGTAACAAGTACCTTGTTGAATGCAGTCTGTGGAGGAAACTACAACTCCCAGCAGGTTCTGAAAGTCTACAGCTGTCAGGGCATGCTAGAGTTATAGGTCCTTGTGGTGAGGAATGGAGAGGACAGTAATTTGTAAATGTTTTTGCCTTAATTACCTAGTAGTGGAGAGAAGTCAGTGGACAAACTTTATTTTTTAGACCCCTGCTGCCTGGCCCTTGACTTAGGTGTCAGGCCCAAGTCACATAGCGTTGTTATTTTTTTCATTACGTTTAGCGTTTAAGGTTATGTAAGCCTTTAAACATTTATTTTTTTTAAATAAAATAATGTATCATGTTATTTTAAAAAAACTTTGTAATTGTTTTTTATTATTATTATTTTTTTTTTTTTTTTTGTGATACAGCTTCTATGTATCCTGGATACATAGAAGCTGTATCTTGTGTTTAAACCCGAATTCGTCAAGTCTGCAGGACTGATGGCTTTCTTGACAGCGGGTCAGGATCCAGCTGCTATCGATCACATCTACAGCAAATTAGCATATAAAGAGCCAACAAAACAGTGGCCATATCTCTGGAACGGGGGTCCAGGAAAAAAAAAAAAACAGCGCTGGATTCTGCGAGACCGCGCTATTCATGTCAGTAAACCAGTTCAGCTTATATGACCAAGTGACAGGTGCACTTAGACTGCAAAATTGTTATGATAAAATTCAAAATTATTGTTTATTACAAAACATCCTTATTCAAAGTTGTGCTTATCATTCAGAATATTGATAAATTCCAAATTATACGTTGTACATTCACATCTTTTTAACAACTAGCTTACACGATATAAGAACCTACTGGGCAGTGTTACATGTTACAGTATAATATCCATAGGATTAATAATAATATGTAATAATCACAGTACTCATATATATCTGCGAATCATAGCGGCTGACATAGGACGGCACTAGACTCCATCCGTATGTCTGATACTAACAAGATTTTCTGGTGCCAGATGTGAAAGTCATATTTCAGTTTTGTTACTTACCACGTGATTTTGAGCGTGGACCAAATAGCGTCTCCTTTGATGCCTAGAAAGTAAAAAGGGACATTAAGGAACAACTCTACTGACAAAATAAGAAACTAAATCTATTCTTATGTACACCCCGCCAATGCTCTCCTGCTATATCTATTAGTGAATGTATCCAATGGATAGAACAGTATTAGGCCTCCTTCACACACTTTATTTTCAGCGTTTTTAAAACGCACGTAAAAATTACGTGTTTCAATAATTTTTCATGTCGGTTTTAGGAGCATTTTTGGTCGTGTTTTTTATTTTGGGAAATTTTGTAAATTTTTCCTGCCGTTTTTGAACTCCTATAGAGAAGCCTATAGAAAAAACCACCAGAAAGAAACACAATACGTAGAGCAGGCTGTGTTTTGAAAAAAAACGACATTGACCCTATAAGAAAAAAAAACAAAAACAGACTTTAAAGTAACATCTGGCTGCAGTTTTTTTTGGCCCAAACAATGGAAAGAAAAACTGCTGTGAAAAAAATTAATCCAGCCTTGACCGCTTGAGGACACGGCCAGGGCTTGTCTTTTGCGGGACAAGTTGTAGTTTTTCATGGCACCATTTAATGTACCACATAATTTACTGGGAAACTAAAAAAAAAAATCTGGGAGGTAAAATGGGCAAAAAACAGTGATTACGCCATTTTGGGGGGGGGGTTTAGTTTTCACAGCAGCCATCAGACAGTAAAAACTACATGTTCACTTTATTCTACGGTTTGAAATGATTACTGCGATACCAAATTTATATGTTTTTTTATGTTTTACCACTTTTATAAAAAAAAACCTTGGTAAAAAAAAAATTGTTTTGTGTCGCCATATTCTGAGAGCCATCATTTTTTTTTTACCGCGCATTGAGCGGTGTGAGGGCTTATTTTTTGAAGGCGAGCTGTAGTTTTTACTGGGCTTTTGGGGACTTTTTGATAACTTATATTCCATTTTTTTGGTGGGCTAAAGTGACCAAAAAACAGCAATCTGGGTGTCTTTACTTATTTTTTTCCACCAAGCAGGTTCAATAATGTTATAATAGTTCTGATTTTACGAACGCGTCAATACCAGTTGTGTTAAAGAGGCTCTGTCACCAGATTTTGCAACCCCTATCTGCTATTGCAGCAGACCGGCGCTGCAATGTAGATTACAGTAACGTTTTTATTTTTTAAAAACGAGCATTTTTGGCCAAGTTATGACCATTTTCGTATTTATGCAAATGAGGCTTGCAAAAGTACAACTGGGCGTGTTGAAAAGTAAAACTACAACTGGGCGTGTATTATGTGCGTACATCGGGGCGTGTTTACTACTTTTACTAGCTGGGCGTTCTGACGAGAAGTATCATCCACTTCTCTTCAGAACGCCCAGCTTCTGGCAGTGCAGATGTGTGACGTCACTCACAGGTCCTGCATCGTGTCGGCCACATCGGCACCAGAGGCTACAGTTGATTCTGCAGCAGCATCAGCGTTTGCAGGTAAGTAGCTACATCGATTTACCTGCTAACGCCGATGCTGCTGCAGAATCATCTGTAGCCTCTGGTGCCGATGTGTCCTCGCTCGTCTGACACGATGCAGGACCTGTGAGTGACGACACAGCGTGATCTCTGGAGAACACGGCTGTGTCTGCACTGCCAGAAGCTGGGCGTTGTGAAGAGAAGTGGATGATACTTCTATACACAACGCCCAGCTAGTAAAAGAAGTAAACACGCCCAGATGTACACACATAATACACGCCCAGTTGGACTTTTACTTTTAAACACACCCACTTGGACTTTTGCAAGCCTCATTTGCATAAATACAAAAATGGTCATAACTTGGCCAAAAATGCTCGTTTTTTAAAAATAAAAACGTTACTGTAATCTACATTGCAGCGCCGATCTGCTGCAATAGCAGATAGGGGTTGCAAAATCTGGTGACAGAGCCTCTTTAACTTCTATTTTTGTTGTAAATTACTTTTACATTTTATTTTATTTTTTTGGAACATTTAAAAAAAAATTTTAACAGTTTTTGCTTTTAGTAGTCCCCCGAGGGGACTTGAACCAGCGATCGTTGGATTGCTTACATGATATACTGCAAAACTAATATATTGCAGTATATGGTGTTTCTTACAGTCTGCTATGAAGCCCTGCCGGAGGCCACAATGTGAAAAGTTGATCACTAATACAGTCTTAATACATTTCTATCGACCAGGCACCTCCAGGTTTATAGTTGCATGTATGTCATCCACAGAAAGTTGAGCATCCGCTGTAAAAAAACAAACTACAAAAAACCTAGACACATAAAGAAGCTGGCTCCTATTTACCAAGATATGACCAAAGGAAGTTCTGTACCCACAAGCCCTGCTCATTCCTATCAATTACTTAAAGAAACATAAAATTTAGAAAATACACAATAAAAATTGCAATTAAAACTGTAAGAGACGTATGAAGGATTTTTCTATGTGTCCCAACAGATTAGCCTTTTCTCCCTTGCTGTTAAGCTGGCCATACACATAAAGCAATTTTTGGCTCAAACGCCGCTGATCAATCGTCCATGGGATCGTTCGTATGAACAAAGATCTCACCAGCTACAGTAGAGCCTAAACTGGCCGATCAGGGAGTAAATTTTATCCAAATTCGGCCGATCATGCCGTACGCATGTAGTTTTGGCAAAAATTTTCCAACCTTGCTGATTACATTTTCGGCCATTGGGGAAAGTTAATTTGCGTTAATTTTCTAAGTGATGGCCATCTGTAATCAGTGTGCGAATTAGGCAGCAAATGTTAAATTTCCCTGCAGCGCCACTAAAAGGTGAAGCTAAGCATTACACAGTTGCATTTAAAGCAATGGGCAGTCTGTGCACAGATTTACTGGGTCCTCCAGAGTGAGAACTGTATTATACAACCACCCTGTGTTGCAGGTAATAGACGAGTCCCGATCAAGGGGCCCTCTCTATTAACTCAGGGTTAAAATTGTTTTTCTAAACCAGAAAACCCCTGTAACAAGTAGCATTTATTCCTCTTCAGTTTCTTCGTGCAATCACTCCTCAACATTGAAATTGCAACACCAAGGGCAAGCCGTAAGGTTATGCAAATCGAGGAAGTAAAAGGTGTCGCTAAGATCTGAAAATTATAAAATTTTCCAGCACCGAGCTCCAATCTGTGGCACGTGGGAGGCATAAAAGCCAGATTGAAAGCAAAGAACAACAACAAATGGGAATTACGGCAAGAGATGCGTGGAGGCGAACCGCTGCATGGACGGATCATCTGATTGGAAGAATGGTGCATAGTGATCCATTCCGTACTGCAAGTGAAATTGCACATCACATCCCAAGCCTAGGGCGGCAACCAGTGTAGACACAAACCATCAGATAGCGTTTGTACGACATTAGGCTACGAGCCAGACATCCAGCTACAGGTGTTCCATTGACCACTCGCCCCTGCTCTCAAAGGCTATCATAGTGCACAGCAAGACGGCAATGGAGGTCTATTCTCTTCAGTGATGAGTCCCGCTTTTGTCTTGGACGCAATGATAGCTGGAGATTGGTCTAGAGACCACGTGGGCAATGCCATGAAAAGGCCTTCACAAGGGAACGTCACACCAGTCCTACTCCCGGGATTATGGTGTGGGGTGACATAATGTACAGTAAGCGGCCACCTCTAGTGTTTATTTCAGGTACACTAACAACTCGGTGTTACAATGATTTGGTCATGGAACCAGTGGTACGGCCAGTTCTCCAAAGTGTTCCAGAAGCCGTTTTTCAACAGGACAATGCCATGCCGCATGTTGCTCATACTACTGGGAGCAGCCTGCATGGCCTAAACATGCTACTATGGCCTGCAGCGTCTCCGGTCTTGTCGCCCCATCGTGCACATCTGGGACATCATTGGTCGTCAATTGCAAAGGGAGCTGCCAGCAGCCAATCTTGAGGATTTGCGTGCCCAAGTGCATTGAGCGTGGCATAACATTCCTCAGACAATTCATTTCCTCATTGACAGTATGCCAAGGCGTGTACGTGCGTGTATTCCTGCACTGGCGCTCATACTAGATACTCAATAAATCAAGATGTTTGGAATATTTTGTTACCATTTCTTAATCATTTGCATATTATTAACATGTCTACCGATCCTGTGATTTCCACAATTCCAAAACTTTTCCTTCTTGGTGTTGAAATTTCCATGTTCAGGAGAGTATTTATCAATCATTTAATCTGTCCATGCATTATAAGCGGGTTAGGGTGCCATAGGAATAAATGTGACAGAACTCTGCTACGTTCTTTTAGTATTCCCATTTCTCATTATTTATACTCTTCTTTTGTTTTGCTTCGAGCCCTAGACATAATGTATGACACATTCATCTCTGACTATCGTGAAATGGGCCTGTCAACAAAGAGGCATTCGCATGCGGATCAAGTGATCTAACGGCGGAATGGAGCTGATATCTTTACAATAAAGTCACCGGTAGAATTACTTTCACTACCTTTCTTCTAAACTAATTTACAGACGGACATAATTTTATATATATATATATATATACACATATACACACACACACACACACACATGTCTCTCCTTCCTGCTTGTTTAGGGGGGGGGGGGTTCATACTTGGCAGATTTTATTGCAGAAATTTCTGTGAAATCGATGCACCGGCTGCAGAAACAACCCCATTTAGATCAATGGAACTGACTTTGTCACACAGATTTCTGCAACATAATCTTCTGCGTGTAACTGCACCCTTAACCCCTTGCAGTCAGACATTTTTCATCCCCGCCTTCCAAGAGCCACAGATTAAGGCCCCATGCACACGACCGTAAAAATCGTACGTAATTGTGGACCGCCAACAGACACATTCACTTCTATTGTCCATGGACACCTTCCCGATTGTTTACGGGAAGGTGTCCGGGGCGTAGAAGTATACTACAAAAGATAGAACATGTCCAATCTTTTGCTTTTTATGGTCCGTATGGGAGCGCGGGCCGAAAACAAAGGGGGCCGTCTGTGCCCGCAATCACGTCATGTGATTGCAGGCACGGCCGTGTGCATGAGGCCAAACTTTATTCTGCTGGACAATACTATTACTGCAATAGCAAATTTATATTGTTTTTTTTTATGTTTTACTACTTTTACAAAGAAGAAACGGTTAGAATAAAAATAGTTTTGAGGCGCCATATTTTTTTATCTATTGAGCAGTGTGAGCGCCTATTTTTGCGGGACGAGCTGTAGTTTTTATTAGTATCAATTTTTGGGACATACGATCATTTTAATCACTTTTTATTACATTTTGTTTGAGCGCTAACGTAGCTAAAAAAAACAGCGATTCTGGAGTTTTTTTCTTATGGCGTTTACCGTGCAAGTTAAACAATGTTATATTGTAATCATTCGGACTTTAACGGACGCAGCAATACAATTTTGTTTATTTTTTTACATTACTTTAGAGAAAAAAAATGGGAAAAGGGGGGGTTTGCCATGACAACCATCAGCACCCCGCAATTGCGTTTCGGGGGGGCCGATGGGCTGTTGCAGGGAGCTACGACTGTGGCATCTAAGTGGTTAAGTGGCCAGGATCAGAGCGATCCCTCTTCATGGCTGTTAGGGTATGTTCACACGCAGAATCAAAACCGTCTCAAAATACGGAGCGGTTTTCAAGAGAAAAGCGTTTTTTACGGCCGTTTTTGGAGCGTAAAAAAACACAGTGAAAAACGCTCAAAAAACGGCCGAAAATAGGCCGTGTGAACATACCCTTAGTGTGAGGTGGCAGCTGTAATACACAGCTAACACCTGCAGCGTATGGAGTGGGCTCAGCGCGTGAGCCTGCTCCATACTTCAACTCCAACACCAAGACATACGGGCACGTCCTGGTGCGTGACGGCGTTTAGGGTGATAGTTGCTAGAAGAACAATTATTATTTAAATCTATAAATTTCGTCTCCCAACATACACGATGCCCTAAACGACCACCTACTTTGCCCACCCCTTGTACCACATCCAGGATACATAAAAGCTGCATCTCAAAAAGTTACAAAAAATTATAATTTTGTTAGAAAAACAATTAAAAAGTTGTTTAAAAATACCTTAACACATTTTTCTATTTAAAAAAAAAGTATGCAAAAGGTTTACATGCCTTTTAAGCAGACAAAAAAAGTTAATGTAACCATGGTATCTGAAAAAAATTCTCAACTCACTTGTGAGAAATACAAATTATTTTCTTTAAAACCAATTCCAGAAATATGTAAAAACTCTTTAGAAAAAACAAACAAGAAAGCGGTTTTATTTTGGCAGTTCAATAAATACAAATAATTGGTTTTAGAAGAACAGTTCCCTGGTTGTTTGGCAAGTGAGGGGCATCTCTCAATTTTCCATCTTATTGGCCTCTAACAATTTCTCTTTAAACCTTTCTGACCGAGCTCGACTTTGATCTCTCTTGTCCTCATACTGAAACAAAAAAGAAAATCATAGTGAAACAGGAGTAGTGGTGGTATTACAGGAAACAATACGACTTGTAACAACATAAACACAATAAAAACTAAGGGCTAAGATTTAAAAAAATATATATATATTTTTCCTTAAAACAGCGCCACTCTTGTGCTTTGACTGTGTGTGGTATTGCAGTTTAACCCCATTCAAGACCCTCCTGTATTAGTCTGAGTGGAGGAGGGCTACAAAAAAAAATTTCTAGCTCTGGAGGACCTGCCATATTCCTATATTACCTAGACAGGCAATTGATTTATAGTGTAATGCTTTATTTCTCCTGTGGTGGAGCTGCCCGATTCCACACAGATCGCTGGGGGTCCCAGCAGCAGAACATCCTGTGATCAGCTGACCGCTGGAGAGGCATTTGGCGAAGACCCCTTCCAACAAAAAGGGATCGTTTGAAGCATACATAACCCCTTTAAACTATGTGAAGGTCACCATAAAACCAAGGGAATTTTTGTCTGAAGTTCTTTTTTATGGAAACATTTGAATTTCCTACGGATTCGGTTTTTGGTCTTACCTCTTTCCTCAGGCACTTTCTCATCTCACGGTCAACGTCATTGCATTGTCCAAAATATTTCTTAAATTTGTTCTGAAATAATATAAGAAACAGTTTAATTTGAATCCCTTCATTTTGCAGGGGGAAAGTCATTAATATACAGATGTAAAAAAGCTGAACTTTATCATTTGACGTCATTATGTGTTGTCTGTGGCTTTCCACAGCACTGCAGGTAAAACTTCTACATTCCCATAACAGGTAACATGATAAATTCAGCACTGCTACATCTGCAATTACATACACGTTCCCAATATTATTTTAAATAATGACAAGGAAGAACAACTCTTCTTAATCCTGTCCATAGGCAACTTGGCAAAAGTACCACATTTGCCGTATTGTCTCTGGAAACCATTTAAAGGCTATGTACAGCTTTGAAAAGTTTTAGTTTAAAAAAAATAAAATGTGTATCGGTGTGATTGGTGCAACTTTGTAATTACATTTTTACTTTGAGATACAGCTGCTTTGTTTCGTTATACAGAGCAGCTGTATCTTGCGCGAGACTGACGGGTTCTGTGACAGCGGGTCCTGCGTGTCAGAGACCAGCAGGATCCACCGGTTATCGATCACATCTGAGTTATGAACTTAGATATGATTGATAACTGCTCAATCCTGCTGGTCTCTGACACGCAGGACCCGCTGTCACAGAACCCGTCAGTCTCGCGCAAGATACAGCTGCTCTGTATAATGAAACAAAGCAGCTGTATCTGAAAAAGTCAAAATAATTTTTAATGAAATGTAATTACAAAGTTGCACCGATCACATTTTTATAAAACAAAGAAAACACAAAAACAACTTTTTAAAGGTCTACATAGCCTTTAAAGAGTTGTCACTTTTATCAAAAAGTGTCCTTTGGGTACAAACACACGGCATAACCATTGGGGAATTTCCGCAACGGATTCATTACGGAAAATACACAGCTTATTACAGTAGCAGCAGTGTGGGTGAAATGTCAAACAAATGTCGACCCCACACTGCGAAAAAACTAAATTGACCTGCGGTGCGGTTTCTTCAGCCGCAGCATGTCAATTGATGCTGCGGAATCACAGCTCTTCTGTTGAGAGTTTTCCCTATTGAATTCAATGGGGTGCTTAAACCCGCAACAAAGTAGTGTGTATTGCGATATTTGTGGCGGAATCACAGCGATTCCGCCACAAAAATCGCAAGTAAGAAAGAAAAGAATAAAAGTTATACTTACCCAGAGTTCCCTGCTTCCTCTCCAGTCCGGCCTCCTGGGATGACTTTTCATCCCATGTGGCCGCTGCAGCCAATCACAGTTTGCAGTGGTCACATGGCCTGCAACGTCATCCCAGGAGGCCATGTTATTTTTTTTTTTCCAGTGTTGCTTTACGCAGCGGAAATTCCACCAGAGAAACGCACCACAATGTGGTGCGATTTTCTCTGACGGCATTCCCTGTGGTGTTCAGGGCGGATATACTGCGAAGATTGACACAGCGTATCCGCCCAGAATACGCCGTGTGTTTGTACCATTATGGTGGGGGACCTCAACCTGTGAACTCCCAGCATGCTCTGAGCCTTTGCCACAGTTGAAGACCACAGGCTTCAAGGAACCAGACTATTCTAATGCATTATAAATAAAACCATGACGGATATAGGTCCTGAGCAATGCCCTGTTCTGTCCCTCCACTCATCCTTCTTAGGCCCCATGAACACTACCGTGAGTTTCGTCCGTAATTACGGACCTATTTATTTCTATGGCTGACGGACACCTTCACGTATATTTACAGGAAGGTGTCCGTGCCGTAGAAAGCTTCTGTAAAAAATAGGACATGTCCTATTTTTTTTATTTTACAGACCGTGCTCCCATACTTTATAATGGGAGCACGGTCCGCAAATGCGGATGACTGTCCGCAGCCGTCCGTGCCCGTAATCACAGTCGTGTGCATGGGCCTTAGACGTTCTCGACATTGGGCACACTTACGTCTAGGTGACATTGTTTCAGCAAGTTAATGAGCACGTTGCATTCTTCGGTGTGTAGGTGTGGAGACAGGTCTGGATGCATCTTACGTTAAGGAGCAACTGTGAGGTTGAAGCATAGGAAGAAAATTAAATGTAATGAAACTGACAAAGGCGGCCGTAGACATGAGAATTATTAACAATCCAGACGTAACCGATGGTCATTAGTAAAAATCAATATGCCTATATAATAAACCAATTATGAGATCCATCTGATTAATTAACAAAATATTATTAAGTGTGAATATTCTATTCTGAGCGGTCCATCCTTCCCTTTGAGGTAATTTTCTATACTAATACCATCCAATCCAAAACATCCGATAATCTGGCACCAAACAGGTTCCATTCATTTTAACATCATTTCATTTTACTTTACTTGTGTTTTAATTTCTCACCAGTTTCAAGATCTCTGTTTACTATCAGTGAATGCGAACATCCTTGTTTATATACAGAGATGCTTCTCATAGCTTGTGTTAGATAAACACATCAGCAGCGCAAGTCCCTCCCATAGAGATTACTGCAATAAATAAGTGTACAGAAAATAGTCTAGACTGGATACAATCGTACTCCTAAGGCCTTATTTACACGAACGTGTTTTAGATTCGTGATACGGACCTGTTAGTCAATGGGGCCGTTCAGACATTCCGGGTGTGTCCGCTGCGTAAAACTCACGACATGTCCTATACTTGGGCGTTTTTCGCGCATCACGCACCCATTGAAGTCAATGGGTGCGTGAAAATGACGTGCAGCACACGGAAGCACTTCCGTGTGTCGCACGTAATTCGCGCAACAGTAGATAAAGAAATGAAGGGAAAAATAAAAGCACTTCCTTCACTTCTTTTTCTAAACATCAAAACCGCGTGTCATAAGGAAGGCGTATGCGTGAAAATCATGCAGCCAACACTGATGACACACGAAACTGCAACGCGCGAAAAACACACACGTTCGTGTGAATAAGGCCTAACTGTGAGTGGTAATGGGTTTAAAGGGGCCATCCAGGTTGGGGGCTGTTTTATACTGATTACCTATCCACAAGATAGGTCAACAGTATATGATCAGTGGGGGTCTGACACCTGGACCCCGAACCGATAACCTGCGGCGCCAGAAGCAGGAGGCTCCAATCACTGTATAGTGGCCATGCAGCAGTACTGCAGCTCTGCTCATATTGATGTGAATGGAAGCAGAGCTGCAGTAACCCAGCACGGCCACTTTACAGTGGTCGGAGCCATCTTCTTCCAGCACCGACCCCTGCATAGCTTCCAGCGCCCGGAGGCAGCCAGAAAAGCGGATTGCTGCAGGGTCCAGGCGTCAGACCCCTAGCGATCATATAGTGATGACCTATTCTTTGGATAGATCAACAGTAGGGTTGCCCGATGCATCGAAATGTCGATACGGTTTCGATACCGTGCACCCTCAAACTGTTCAATACCGTTAATTCATGTATTTCATTCTCAGCTTCGTATAGTAACACATGACTGTATGAGAGCGGGTCTGCGGCTGTGTAATACAGTCATTGCCCCGCTCATGAGTCCTCACAAGCGCGCGCACGGTCAGAATGAGGTGATGCGACCGGCGCTGCACTACTGAGCAGCAGCACTGAAGACAGAACATGGCGGGCAGACTACAAAACACCCCCGTGTTCTGTCTTCAGTGCCTGCGTCGCCGCTCATTAGTGCAGCGTCGGCCACGTTACGTCATGCTGGTCGCACGCACGCATTGCGAGGAGCGGGCCAATGGCTGTATTACACTGCCGCAGCCCCTCTCTAACAACGGAGATCAAACCTCTCATCTTTGCCGATATTCCCCTGAATGCTGCGGTCAAAGCTGACCGCCCCCGCAGCATTCAGGGGAAAATGAGAAGGGGGGGGTGCCCTTTGGATTGCGTCACAGGAAATCCCTGTGAAACGATTGAGGGATATACCATATATAGGCAGACAGCCCAGGGTCCATTGAAGGACCCCAGGGCTGTCTGGCCATATTTCCTGTTAGGGCATATTTAGGTATGTCCTCACTACTGCCTGTGTACTATATAGATATATGCCAGTACATTACAGTTTAAAAATAAAAAAACAATGGAAAATAAAAATAAAACACACATTTTTTACAATAAACATTAAAATAAGTCTCAATACATAAAACACGATTCGGTATCGTCACGACCGTAATAACAAATTTATAGCGGAATTTATTATGTTTATGCGGCTATAAAATAAAATCAGCTTTCTTTGACTTATTAATGTGAGGCACGAGGTATTATGAATTTTGAACCACCATGCGCCTCACATTAACCGTAATTAACTGTAACCATGTACCTCACACATTAACCCAATGTTGTCCATTACGACTGTGAGGAACAGGATGGGGTTAATTACTATTAATATGAGGCACATGGAGGTTCAAAATTCATCACACCACGTGCCTCACATCAGAAAATGGAAGAAATTTTCTTTTTATTATTATTGGTAAATTATTGTTTTGGTATAGAGAATAACAATACTACATGAAGTATCGTATCGAAGTCCAAATTCTGGTATCGTGAAAACCCTAGTCAACAGTATTAATGAAAACATCCCCCAACCCGGACAACTCCTTTAACCCTTTCCCCACCGCCTTTTGACGGCAGGCGGTGAAGGTCCCCAGTCTACAATGACGTCTTTTGGCGTCGCTGTAGAAGAGGCTGATGAGCGCTCGTGTGATCTCCTGATATTAGAGGAGCCTGCTGAACACAGCTGGGATCGCAAAACATGCCAACCCCAGCTGTTTAACCCTTTGATTGCCACGGTCCGTTACCACGGCATGTTCAAAAGGAATTTCCCCCTTTGATCGCATCACCGTGTCTCTGGTGATGCGATCAAGCACCAGGGAATCCCTCTGCAGTCAGCCCTGGGGACCTACAAAGGACCCCAGGGCTATCTGTTCAGTTTGCCTGCTGTTAGGGCACACTATATGCTGCCCGATCAGCAGCCTGTGTCATAGTGACACAGTGTAATGTATTAGCATACAGGAGTATGCTAATACATTAGTAAAAAAAAAATTGTTATAAGTAAAGTTATCCCTTAATGGGATTAAAAAAAAAAAAAAAAAAGAAAAAGGTCCCAAAAAAGTCATTATTTTGCATAAAATATATTTTATTCCCCTCACATTATCTGGATTTCATGGAGTTTTTTTTTTTTTTTATTAAAAATGTAGCAGCCAGGGGGCGTGGCTGGACGAGGTGGAGAGCAGACGTGCTTGAGAGAGCTCTCCGCAGGCCTGTGAAAGAAAGGGACATATCGGGCACCTAAATGGTGAAAACCCGTTCCAAAAAGGCCCCACGGGGTACCCAGACACAAGGGGGTGCAGATACCCCCATCTCAAATTTTTTTTTGCTGCTGGCAGCCGGGGATTCGAGATCGGAAGGAGCCGCAACACCGCCTTTGATGGAGCCGCCGGCTGGAAGCATGGAGTGCAACCCCGCCCGGCTAGCTCTCAGCCTGGAGGAGCTGCTGTCCCCGGAGGCAGAGCGAGCAGAGTCACAGGCCCCCCCGCTCCCTGACTGGGGTTGACGGCCGGGAGAGGAGTGGAGGTCGGTTACCCGAGTCGGTAGGGGCCTCGAGGAGGATCCAAGATGGTGGCGGCCAGGACCGGGGTGAGCCACCACACGAGATGGCGGATGCCGAGCCATCCCTCAGACGCGGGCAGGGCCAGTCTGCGGTGAGGCAGAGGAGGACGCTAACACAGGAGACGGAGGAGCAAGAAGAGAGGGGCCCGGGAGAGGGCAGCAACAGCAGGGGATGTCGCTTACCTGCATCCGCCGACACCTCGTGGCGGAACCAAGATGGCGCTGGGGAGGTCGGAGGCAGTGCGTTAGCAGGTTCTTTTGTACAGGTCACCGGTGGGACCTGGGAGCAGTGGCCCTGATGGCAGACCCAGGGACGATGTCAGACCAGAGATCTGACCAGGCTCAGGCCAAGCTTGGGGAAGAGGAGTGAGAGGAGTACTTCTCAGAAGAAGGGGGGATAACCCCAGAAACTTGCAGGCGGCAGAGACTTAGGGGGATTGTGGGAGAGAGGTCCTCCCCACTTTCCTCTGGTGGTGGGAGTCTGATGGGAGATCTACCGCCGCCGGACCAGACGCTCAGGGGTCACCCGGAATTACAAGCCTTGCTGGCGCTTCTCCCCTTAAAGAGGGACATGGAGGTGATGGCTGCCGATCTGAAAATAGCGTGGGGCCGGGATTTACACGTGGTCCAATCTGAAGTAACAGCCTTGCGAGCTAAGGTGGGGGCATTGTAATCATGGAAGGACTCTGTGTCTGCAACTATACAATAGCTTACGGAGGCGCAGAGAGTTTCAGGTTCACAGCAGCGACAACTGCAAGGGCAGCTGGACGACCTGGAAAACAGGAACAGGAGGAATAATATACGTCTGAGAGGTCTGCCGGAAGCAACTAGAACTGCTGACTTAATGCTGACGTTGACAGGTATCTTCAACACCTTACTTAATCGCCCCGTGGATACCTATATTGAAATAGAGCTCACAGGGCATTGCGTCCGAAGAGTGCGGATACTGCTAGACCACGCGATGTAATTTGCCGTATCCACTGTTATGGCCTAAAAGAGAAGATTCTGCAGAAGGCGAGATTAAAGGCAGAGATTGATTTAGATGGGGCAAAACGGCTCCTGTTTCCGGATCTAGCGAGACGCACTTTGAGGTAGGTCGTCTAACGTTGACGCGTATAATGTCCCTTTACAATCATCCCCAGGCGAGTATTAGGGTTAATGGATCTCTATCTGCTCCATTTAGGATTAGTCATGGGACTAGACAGGGCTGCCCACTGTCTCCCCTGCTGTTTGCGGTGGTGATGGAACATCTTTTGATAGCAGTTCGGAATAATGCTGACATTCGGGGGGTGCAGGTTGGGGAGATGCATTTTAAGGTGTCGGCGTTTGCTGATGATTTATTGTTTTATATTACAAGTCCGCACCTCACATTGCCGCCTCTGATGAAAGCCATCCGAACGTATAGCTATTATAGTAACTACAAGATGAATATGTCTAAGAGCGAGGCTATGAATATATCCTTGTCAGGGGAGGAAGCCCAGCAGGTGCGTAGTAACTATCCTTTTTCATGGCGGACGGGCTCGTTGAAATATTTGGGGGTGCGGATACCTGTGGCTCTTGCGGACTCCTACTCTCTTAATTTTCTGCCTATTCTTCAGACTCTTAGAACTGACCTAGACAAATGGGATACCAAGGATTTTTCGTGGTTGGGTAGGATAAATGTGATAAAGATGAATGTCCTGCCGCGTTTAACGTATATTTTTCAGACGGTCCCGTGTGTCTTGCCCAGGGTGGTTTTTCTTCAGTTAAACAAAGCTCTGGCTAGGTTTGTTTGGCGGGGCACACCGCCGCGAATAGCGAAAACTACCCTGTTCAAGAGTAAGCGGCGAGGGGGACTAGGTTTGCCTGACTGTCTGGCCTATTACTTTGCGGCGGTGAGTGCTAGGATCTTGGACTGGTTCCATCACACGGACTCTAAATTGTGGGTGAGACTGAAAAATCTTTTGGCGCCGGTTCCTCTCACTGTCCTTCCATGGATCCGGGTGAGGTACTTTACAGGGCGCGAGAACGCTCTGCTCCCTTTGGTTGCGGGACAAGTGGTACTCACATATAAACGTTATCGAACTCTGGCTATAGGGATCCCTCCCGATGGTCCATTGGTGGCGATATCTCATAATGTGGACTTTCCGCCTGGGAAGCAGCCTATAAGATCTTGTCGCGATGGTATAGGGTTCCCGCATTGCTTCATTCCTTCTACCCGGCGGTACCAGATAAATGTTGGAGGTGTGGCAGAGCTGGTGGTACGATGCTGCACATTTGGTGGGAGTGCCCGTTACTCCACTCATTCTGGGCAACGGCTGTGGATCTTATACAGAAAATCACGGGCCAAGCGCTTCCCAATACCCCGGAGGTGTTGCTTCATTCCATGCTCCCTGGAGCGATCACAAAAATACTCGAAAACCCTGATTCGTTTTCTGTTGATCGCAGCCCGCAGAGTTATTCCACGGTTATGGAAGACCAGTAGCGTGCCAACCATCACTGAATGGTTCCAGGAGATTTTGCATCTGCAGAGAATGGAGGAGGCAACACAGGCCCAGCAAGTATATCCAAGATCAGGGAGATAGGTCTGGCAGGTGTGGCAAGAGTTCTGTGAGTCGGACGAATATTTACTTTATGCGTAGGCCTCATAGTACATAGCAGGGGGGGGTGTTGGCTTGATCCGCCTTGACGTTGATAGTGGGAGTCCGGGTCCTCTCGTTCGGTCTGCTTTCTTTATCCTCTATCCAATGCGGAGTATGAAATTGATGCCTTATCACATGTCATGGTACTGATGCCGCCTGCCGTGGTGCCCACTGTCCTGGATGCATTGTCAGTATCGTTTGTGATGTATTGTTATATATCCTTGATATCCATGTATCTTGTCCATCGTATTAATTTCGCCTCTGCTGGTACAGAGAACTGTGTTGCATTGTATGGATGTGTCATATGCATAATGCAGTCTGTTTATTTTCTTTTGACTTGTTTTTTGCTCTCTTTGTATTTTTTCTGGCCTACTATGTAATATGGATGCGTATATTTTCTGTATTGCTGTACATTTCTGGCTTGTTTTGATTTCTTTGTGTTGAAAAATACCCGAAAATAAAGAATGTTCAAAAAAAATAATAATGTAGCGGCCAGATGTTTGCTGGTGTTAAATAGGATATAAAGCTCTGTACACACAATGTATTTTGTTTCTGGCGTTTTTTTTGTTCTGGTGGTGTTTACAGTGTGCTCTAGTGGTGGCATTTTTTAGAGCGATTTCCACCCATAGGACTCTCTCAAAAACTGCACTTAAAAACGGCAACTGCCTGTGTGACCCGTGTTTTCGGAGCAGTTTTTATTTTCAAATGCTCCTAGATGTAAAAAGAAGATTCTGATTAGAAATTCTGGCGAAACTATATTAGAGGATTCCCTTTAGTGAATCTACAGTTTGCTGTCAAATCGTGGGATTAGTGATCACCTTACGGTTTTACCGCAACTTGCCGACAGATCTGCGTCCCGTAGCCTTAGTGCAGAATATAGGAATACACAATGAGCCAGAAGTACGAAGACTGACGTTTCACACACCAGTATCAGTCATAAGCCCGTAGCAGCAAGATGCGAATAATTTAGGAGTTACACGCCCCTTAATAAATTAGTCACATCTTGTGCTGTCCGTGCTCCAGACTTCGAAGACTAGAGCAGCCGTAAATTTCTACTATAATTTACAGCAGGTACTGGCGTAAAGGTTAATAATTCTGTCGAGCCGCGGTGTCACTGCTCCTTTTTTTTTTTTACCCCCTTTTTGTAAAAAGTGCACATTTTTGCTCTTCAAAAGCTGTGTCACTAAAATGGAGATTGCGGTGGCGTCAAAATAAGGTCCGCTATTCACTACTGTTAGTTAATCATCATATCCTCTAGAAAATGCGGAATCTACTAAATGTTAAATTATTTTATATGAAATAAAACGGCTCCTTCTACGCAATATACCACAGCCGAGCATGCTCTGTACAGACCGTGAACCAGCAGGGACTGCAGAATGACAGTAAACCAAGAACTAGTAGAAGCTTAAAGAGGCTCTGTCACCACATTATAAGTGCCCTATCTCCTATATAATGTGATCGGCACTGTAATGTAGGTGACAGCAGTGCTTTTTATTTAGAAAAACGATCTATTTTTACCACGTCAGGAGCGATTTTAGCTTTATGCTAATTACTTTCTTAATGACCAACTGGGCGTTGTGAGAAGTGTATGACGCTGATCAATCACTGACCAATCAGCGTCATACACTTTTCTCCATTCATTTCCTCAGCACATAGTGATCCTGCTAGATCAGTATGTGCTGTCTTAGGCCGGATTCACAAGAGCGTGTGCGTTTTGCGCGCGCAAAATACGCCACGTTTTGCGCGCGCAAAATACGCCACGTTTTAAGCGCGCAAAATACGCCACGTTTTAAGCGCTCAAAATACGCCACGTTTTAAGCGCGCAAAAGACGCCACGTTTTGCGCGCGCAAAAGGTCTGTGTGTCATCAGCATATGGTGCGCGGCGGCGTGATTTTCGCGCAGCCGGCATCATTATGACACTGTTTTTATGTTTGTAAACAGAAAAGCACGTGGTGCTTTTCTGTTTTCATTCATTCATTTTAATACTGTTAGGCGAATCACGTGCGGCACCCGGAAGTGCTTCCGTGTGCCGAGCGCGATTTGCGCGCACCCATTGACTTCAATGGGTGCGTGCAGCGCGAAATACGGGCAAATATAGGACATGTCGTGAGTTTTACGCAGCGGACATACATTAACGTTACTGATTACGTAAACGCCCCAAAAAATCGGAGGCAGAACGGAGCGTCTTTAGCAGCGTTTTTTACGGCCGTTTTTCATAACGGCCGCATAAGAAAAACGGCCGCGAAAAAAGAAGTGCAGGTCACTTCTTGGGCCGTTTTTGGAGTCGTTTTTCATTGACTATCGAAAAAAGCTGCAAAAACGCTGCGAAAAAAATCGCGAGCGGCTGCAAAAACGTCTGAAAATCAGGAGCTGTTTTCCCTTGAAAACAGCTCTGTATTTTGAGACGTTTTTGAGTTTGTGTGTGAACATACCATTATACTGACACATTAACGTTACTGAAGTGTTTAGACAGTGAACAGACATTCCTTCCAGCCAGGACGGGATGTCTATTCACAATCCCGACACTTCGTTAACGTTTCTGTGGTACTTACAGCAGAGCAAGCGTAATCTCACGAGATCTCACTGTAAATGAAAGCTTACAGCGAGATTATGCTTTGCTCTGCTGTAAGTACCACAGAAATGTTAACAAAGTCTCGGGATTGTGAATAGACATTGCGTCCTGGCTGGAAGGAATATCTATTCACGGTCTTAACACTTCAGTATCGTTAATGTGTCAGTATAAGGGTATGTCCACACGCTGAATTTCAGAAGTTTTTGCAAGTACTCAAGTTTTTCGCGCTGTCCATTACGGACGTAATTGGAGCTGTTTTTCAATGGAGTCAATGAAAAACGGCTCCAAAAACGTCCAAAGAAGTGACATGCATTTCTTTGACGCGGGCGTATTTTTATGCGCCGTCTTTTGACAGCGACATGTAAAATTACACTTAGTCTGAACAGAACATCGTAAAACCCGACAGATGTTTGCAGACGTAATGGAGCCGTCTTTTCAGGCGTCATTCGAGGCGTAAAACACCTGAATTACGTCTGAAAATAGGTTGTGTGAACATACCCTAAGACAGCACATACTGATCTAGCAGGATCACGATGCGCTGACTAAATGAATGGAGAGAAGTGCATGACGCTGATTGGTCACTGATTGGTCAGCATCATACACTCCTCTGTACAACACCCAGTTGGTCTAAAGTAAAACACGCCCACTTGGGCATTAAGAAAGTAATTAGCATAAAGCTAAAAATCGCTCCTAATGTGGTAAAAATAGATAGTTTTTCTAAATAAAAAGCACTGCTGTCACCTACATTATAGAGCCGATCTCCTTATATAGGACATAGGACACTTATAATGTGGTGACAGAGTCTCTTTAACTGCAGCTCAGGATGTTAATGGTGTCTAAAGTTTTTGCAAAGTTACTCATCATAAACAACATTCAACTTTAGATGGAAACTTATCAGGAGATCTTTAATGGCTTGTTTTGTTCTTAGGAAACAAGTTTGTAAGGAACATTTCAGGACAACGTGTTTTACGGATAAGATACGCGTTATTCTGGATATTTCATCATGCAGTAATGGCGGCCCCTGCCAGGGAGAAGTGTTAGTAAAACCTAAAAATATCTGGACTTAAAGGATACCGGCTCCACCCCAAGACAAACCATCGCTGGATGTCATGTGTGCCAACTAGAGGGACAGAAAATAAATGAATTAATGTATTGTGACGATGCAACGTGTAAATTATTGGCTACTTTAAAGGATCACTCTGGGAAAACTGATGAATTGGGACAGGAGAGGTCTTAGACCGCGTAAACTTAGACCACGCAGTCAAAAAGTGCGCCAAATTTATCACAAAGGCGTGTGTTGCATGATACATTTGTTGTGTTAGACATTTTTCTCTCTTTCTTATATCACCTCTTGGTTGGTTTAGTCTACGACAGTTTTTTGTGCCAAAGTTTGGCGCACTTTAAAGGCTACGTATACCTTTGAAATCGGTTTGGTTTGCTTTTTATAAAAATTTGTGTCAGTGAGCTTGGTGCAACTTTCTAAATACTTTTTTATTAAATTTTTTTTTTACCATACAGCTGCTTTGTATCCTGTATACAGAGCAGCTGTATCTTGCGCTGAGACCTGAATCTGTCACCGACACGCAGGATCGAGCGGAAACCGATCGCATCTAAGTTCATAACTTAGATGTGATCGATTACAGGTGAATCCGACCCGCTGACACTGAACCCGTCAGTGCCGCTGACCTGACGGATACAGGTTTCAGCGCAAGATACAACTCCTCTGTATACCGGATACAAATCAGCTGTATCGCAAAAAGTTACAATTATTTTTAATAAAAAGTATATAAAAAGTTGCCGATAGTTGTTTTTTAAAAAAAATAAAAAATTCTATGTCAAAGGTGCATATAGCCTTCAAGCCATGTCCCGTTTTTACTAAGCTACGCCTCCTTTTATAAAAAAAATGTATAAAGTATCTAGTGAGGTGCAAACCTCTATTATTTTTGGTGCTTTTTACAACAAGGTCTAGAAGAATTACATTAGTAAATCTGCTTCATTCACATCTGCGTCGGGATTCCGTTCATGGGTTCCGTCTGAGCTTTCCGTCAGGGGAAAATACGAACGGAATCCTGACTGAAGCAAACGGAAACCATAGGTTTCCGTTTGCATCAGCACTGATTTCAATGGTGACGGATCCGGTGCAAATTTTTTCCGTTTGTCCCCGTTGTGCAAGGGTTCCGTCGTTTTGACTGAATCAATACTGTAGTCGACTAAAGTCTATTGAACTGACGGAGACAGCCGACGTCAGTCCCATAGACATTGAATGGAGCGGTGGGCGCATGCTCGACCTCCCCTCCAATTAAGCTCCTCCTCAATATAATGGACCGTGGCCGTGTACTACTCCAACTACTGATTTACTGACACGTAAATCTCCCGCTCTTTAAAAAAAAAAAAAACGGGGGAAAAAAACAACTTTTTCAGCAGCTGCATTGTTTTATAGAAGTCTGTGTCCCGGATGCTGCAGAACGTCTCAATATACACATCAGATGCTGCATATTATAAGGAACAATGCCCCTCCCCCACTATAAATTATATGAATATTAGAAGTTACCTCAGAGTTCCATGACCTGTATTCTTGTACTCACCCCCATGACTTATAATATTCTTATAATTTACAGTAGGAAGGACATTATCACATATATAATGATGTTATTGGGGTGAATTCCCCGTTGCAAACAACAATTTGCCGCATGTATAACAGTTCATGAAGACAAAAAGGAAGCCTATAACAACCAATCAGAACACTTCTTTCATTTTCAAACCTGCTTTGACAAGTTGATAAGCTGGAATCTGATTGGTTGTTCCACTATCTATCTGCATGGGCCTAATGTGTAGACACGTTTCAGGCTCTGGCATAACATCCCATAAAGGGCCAATGGAAACTTATATTGTTTTTATAGGAAAAAAAGTAAATGTGCAGAACTTGACTGGCACAAAAGTTGCATCATGTGACTCAGATCATGCAGTGTGCTTAGCTGTGTAACCTGTGACATCATCAGTGACACCATCAGCCCCAGCCATTATATATGATATAACCTTGCAGTAATGTAGGTCATGACCTCACATGTAATATCATTGAATAGAGCGGAAATAGGGCACCGGATGCTGCTGTGGAACTGCAGGTACCAGAATGCCGGCATGTTGCTAGAATGGTATGCTGGCACTTAAAGTACTGCACCAGCCTCGTAACATAACACAACAGACGAGATCCGTACATTCAACAACTCACCTATACAACGGCCGGTGCGCAGCGGGCATGTATCCGACCCCAGCGACTTCTTTTTACATAACATATAAAAAGCTGTACTGTAACTGGCTGGAACACCTGTCCATCATAATACATTCGGCCATTAAACAGATAATATAATTTAAAAGGCGGGGCAAAATAAACAACCAATGGCGGAAAGCTAGACACTTAAGGGGCGGAGCTATAGATATCCACTGAATGAAAAATTTAAATACTCTAAGGGGCGGAGAAATGTTTAGTCACCAGGCGGCAAAGAAACCAGATGCAGTTTTGTTGTGATGGGGTTGCTTAGAGATGACGTCAACAGAAGGCGACATCGAATCGGAGTATGATTGGTCGGTTTGAAGACACGGGTTGTTAGTGCCATGGCTCCGACGCCCGGTAGTGCCAAGAAGTCGAGGCGGCGAAGGTGGTGATATAAAAGGGAGCCGGGGGGGGAGAGAGAGAAGAGCTGGAGTCATATATGCTTATTCATAGTGTGATGTTTATGGCCTCTGTTGTGGTAGACAGCCAGGCGCTTGCGGCGATAGAAGTTTTTCCCGCTTTTTTTTTTTATTTTTATAAATACGGTAACGCAAGATTAATTGACATGCTGCGGATTTTAAAATCCACATTGCAGGTCAATTTTGCAACGTGTAGAGGAGATTGCTTGATTTTCAGGTACTGCATTACACTGGATTTGCTGCAGGAAAATCTGCGTGGCACATCTGCATGTAATACACAACATGTGCATGTAGCCTAACGGTGGCATTTGTCACCCATAGCCTATAAAGGTAGGCAACCAGTAGGTCGAGGAAGAAAAAATGCAGATGTACAATGCAATAGGAATTTGAAGTTAATAGAGGGGGTGTCCTGTTCAGGATCCACCTGCCCTGGCCATAGTGGAGAGCGCTTTCAAAGCGTGTTCCAATACGTTGCGTAAAAATCACGCAGCGTATCCGACCTGGAAACCACAGCACATTCTGTCCGAAAAATCGCACCACATTGCGGTTCGATTCTTACGAACTGAATTTCCGCTGGGGAAAAAAAGATCATACTTACCTCCTCTTTCTCTTCTTCCTACAGTCCGGTCTCCTGGGATAACGTTGCAGGCCATGTGATGCTGCAGCTTGTGATTGGCTGCGACGGTCACATGGGATGAAACGTCATCCCAGGAGGTTGGACTGTAGGAAGGAGAGAGTTCTGGGTAAGTATTTTTTTCCTAAGTTGCGATTTTTGTGGCGGATTCACGGCGACTCTGGCTATCTGTTGCGCGTTTTGCATCCCCATTGAACACAATGGGTAAAACCGCAACAGAAAATCAACGAAAACTAAGCATAAATTAACAATCTGCAGAATTAAATTCCGCACCGCAGGTCAATTTCTTAACATTTACGCTGTTTCTTTCCGCAGCGTGGGCATGAGATTTTCTAAATCTCATCCACTTTGCTGCTGCTGTAAATGCTGCGGAATTTCCACACATAATTCCGCAGCGTTTACACTACGTGGGAACCCGGCCTTACACTAGGGGACCTGTTCTGCATTAGGTCTTGTTCACACAGTGCAGATTTTGCATGAATGGTTTTTTTTTTCCAAGCTGGAGCAAAAACTAAACAGAAGAAATCTATAAAGAAAGGCCTTTAAGTGTCTTCTCTTCTGGATCCTATCCTGGTTTTGGCTTAAAAAATGTGTATCACATCTGCACTGTATGAACAAGGCCTTACACAGTCAACCTATTGATTTGAATATGTAATGCTTAGTTTCCCCTCTGGTGGCGCTGCAGGGCAATTGAACACTTACTGCCGGGTTTCCCCACAGATTACAGCTGATCGCTGGGGGTCCCATCCCAGCAGGGGGACTCTTTGTGATCAGTTCATTATCAAGGGACGGGGGCTCAGTGATTAGCACTATTGCCTTGTATATATACTATAGCGCTGGGGTCCTGGGTTCAAATCCAATTAGGGACAACATCTGCATGGAGTTTGTATGTTCTCCCCGTGTTTACGTGGGTTTCCTCTGGGTACTCCGGTTTCCTCCCACACACCAAAAACCTACCAATAGGGACTTTAGATTGTGAGCCCCAATGGGGACAGTAAAAAAAGAGGACCTCTGTACATCACTGTTGGTGTTATATAAGTAACTGAAATAAATAATAAAATAACAAGTAGGGATTGTTCAAAGCGGAGAACCCCTGTAAATTATATACCCCATTTGGGACAGGGACTGGTGTGAATGGTGCCAATTTCTGTATAACCCTTTTATGCTTCAAAGAAACCCCCTTTTAGTATATCACAAGTGGTAACAAGAAGCCAGAAATAGTGAGGGCATGATGGGTGAATAAAACTACAATCCTTTATTGGAGAATTCTGCCTCTCAGGGATTGATAGGAAATTATGATTACTGTAAAGACTGTTTAGTGTAAGTGAGGAATCTACTTTTACATTGCTGGCCATGTATATGGACTGGGACCATGTCTACTGGGACGTATATCCTGCTTGTCACAGCTCCCCAGTTGCTAAGAAGTCTTTCCTAGTTGCTCTAGAGACCTGGATTTGTCCTCCTCTTATTACAGACCTATGGTTATGTGCATCTGTTATATAGAAGGCAGAATCGTACATGAGGTTTGTCTTTGTGCTCTGCTGATATTTTTTCTTTTCCCTCCCCAGTGTTTCTACTATGGACGAATGTCTTGCCGAATTTATAAAACGGATGATTACACGAATCCCTTTAGTCGAAGTCGTGCCCACACTAAAGGCATGGGGTTTTTTAGCAGAAACGCAGCTCCAATCACTGAATATGCGGCAGTCGAAGGACGGTCTATCGATGGAAGTAGTTTGTCTCTGTGAGGTAACCTGCATTTAGACAGTGGAAATTAGATTCATGGCTAATGACTGCAGACAAGCATATGATCCAAGTGTGAACCGCTTTATAAAAATCGCTTTATACTAAAAGTTGTACTCATATCAAGCTTGTGTTGTTGCCTTAAAGAGGCTCTGTCACCACATTATAAGTGCCCTATCTCCTATATAAGGAGATCGGCGCTGTAATGTAGGTGACCGCAGTGCTATTTATTTAGAAAAACTATCTATTTTAAACCACTTTATGAGCGATTTTTAGCTTTATGCTAATGAGTTTCTTAATGCCCAAGTGGGCGTGTTTTACTTTAGACCAAGTGGGTGTTGTACAGGAGTGTACGACGCTGACCAATCAGCTTAAGAATTTGTACTCGGCACACCTTGCTTGTGTTACAAAAATATATTTTTATTTTTATGGATGCCAGAGGCTGTATGTGCGACGTCGACGTTTCGGTCAGACAGACCTTCGTCGGGCACTGAGCCGTGCTGGGGACTGGGTCGCCAACACAGAGCGGTAAGCCGCCGGTTACTGACCACAGCAGCGCTATACACGCATCATTTTGTACCGATCCAGTCCCCAGCACGGCTCAGTGCCCGACGAAGGTCTGTCTGACCGAAACGTCGACGTCGCACATACAGCCTCTGGCATCCATAAAAATAAAAATATATTTTTGTAACACAAGCAAGGTGTGCCGAGTACAAATTCTTAAGCTGATTGGTCAGCGTCGTACACTCCTGTACAACACCCACTTGGTCTAAAGTAAAACACGCCCACTTGGGTATAGGGATGTCACGATACCAGAATTTGGACTTCGATACCGATACTTTGTTTAGTATTGCGATTTCGATACCAATTTCGATACTTTTGCCAACAGTAATAAAAAAAAATTCTTCCGTTTTCTAATGTGAGGCGCGACGTGTGATGAATTTTGAACGCTCCTCACATTAATAGTAATTAATCCTATCATGTTTCTCAGTCATAATGGGTTAATGTGCGAGGTACATGATGGGGTTAATTACTATTAATGTGAGGCACATGGAGGTTATATTAATCGCACCTCGCGCCTCATTAATAAGTGAATGAAAGCCGTGTTTATTTCATTTTTTTACAGCGTACACATCATAAATGATGCAAAAAATTGTTGTGCGCGCCAATACTGAATGTGTGTATTTTATGTATTGAGACTTATTTTAATGTTTATTGTAAAAAAGGTGAATGTGTATTTTTTTGTAAATTTAACAATACTTTGTTTTTACTTTATTTGTAAACTTTAATGTACTGACATATATCAGATATATGGCAGTACATTAGCCTGTGGACAGATAGCACACAGGCAGTTGTTAGGACATACTTGGGTATGTCCTAACAACATGAAATATGGTAAGACAGCCCTGGGGTCCGTCAATAGACCCTGGGCTGTCTGCCCATATATGGTATGGCCCTCGATCGCGTCACAGGAATTCCCTGTGACGCGATACAGGGGCATCCCCCCTTCTCATTTTCCCCTGAATGCTGCTGTCCACTGTGATCGCAGCATTCAGGGGAATAACGGCGGAGATGAGAGGTTTCTCTGATCTCCGCCGTTATAGAGCGGGGCTGCAGCTGTGTAATACAGCCATTGCCCCGCTCCTGACAGGAAGTGCGCGCGCGGTCAGCATGAGAGGATGAGGCCGGCGCTGCACTAATGAGCGGCGGTTCAGGCACCGAGGACAGAACATGGGGGTGTTTTGTGGTGCGCCCGCCATGTTGTGTCTCCAGTGCCGCCGCTCATTAGTGCAGCGCCGGCCGCATCTCATCATCCTGACCCCGCAAACTTATCATGACTCAGGAGCGGGGCTGTGGCTGAATTACACAGGAGCGGAGCTGTGGCTGAATTACACAGCCGCAGCCGCGCTCCCATACATTCATGTATTACTATACTGAGCTGTGCGGCTGCGCAGCGAAGTATCGAAATACAGGAAATAGCGGTATCGAACCGTTTAGGGATGCACAGTATCGAAGTTTCGATGCACCGTGCATCCCTACTTGGGTATTAAGAAACTCATTAGCATAAAGCTAAAAATCGCTCATAAAGTGGTTTAAAATAGATTGTTTTTCTAAATAAAAAGCACTGCTGTCTCCTACATTACAGCGCCAATCTCCTTATGTAGGGCACTTATAATGTGGTGACAGAGCCTCTTTAACCCCTTAAGGACACGGCCAATTTTAGCCTTGAGGACAGAGCAATTTATAATAATAAATAATGTTATACATTTGTTGTACAGGTTGTTACGGTCGTGGCGATACCAAATATGTCTATATTATTTCATGTTTTGGGACTTATATTTTAAAAAGTTTATTTATTATAAAAAATTTGTTTCTGTGTATTTTATTTACTTTTTATTTATTTATTTACCATTATTTTTTTTTATTTTTTTAATCCCATAAAGGGATTTATCATTTTTATTTTGTAACTGTAATGTACTGGCATAGATCTATATGCCAGTACATTAGCCGGTTACTGATTGTACACAGGCAGTTGTTAGCGCATACCTCAGTATGCCCTAACAGGAAATATGTTCAGACAGCCCTGGGGTCCTTCACTGGACCCTGGGCTGTCTGGCCATACGAGTTGTGGGCTTTGATCGCGTCACAGTTATTTTCTGTGACGCGATGAATGTGCAGTCCCCTCTCCTTGAACGCCACGATCAGCTGTCATCGCGGCGTTCAAAGGGTTAACAGCGGAGAGAAGATGTTTCTCTTCTCTCCGCTGTCAGAGCGGGGCCGTGGCTGTGTATTACAGCCGTTGCCCCGCTCTCGATCGCGCACACAGTTATAGAGCTCCATTCCTCTGCTGAACTTACTTGGTCATATAGTTACATAGGTTAAAAAAAGACACCGGTCCATCGAGTTCAACCTTTCTCAATCAATTATACATCATTCAATGCCAGTATCTGCCAATACTACCTCTTTGGGTAGGGCATTCCATAATGTGACTACTCTAACTGTAAAGAACCCTTTCATATTGATGCCTGAATAACCTTTGTAAAGAATGTCCCCTGGTCCTTTGTACAGTTCTTGGAATGGTCCTCATAGGCTTGCTGTCAGTGAATAACTGACAGCGCTAATACACTGCACTACGTATGTTTCAAATAAAAATAAAGCTAAACTGACTTTTTTCCCATAGTAAGTCTTTTATTATGGGAAAAACCGTAAAAATTAAAAAAAACTATACATAATTTGTATCGCTGCGTCCGTAACGACCCAAACTACAAAACTATTATGTAATTTATCCCGTACGGTGAACGCGGTAAAAACAAAAACATGAAAAACAATGCCAGAATCTTTGTTTTTAGGTCACATCTCCTTCCAAAATATGCTATAAAAAGAGATCAAAAAGTCACATTTACTCCAAAATAGTACTAATAAAAATGGCAATCCGTCCCGCAAAAAAATAATCCCTGACACCGCTTTGTGCACGCAAAAATAAAAAAGTTATGGGTCTTAGAATATGGCGACACAGAAAACAAATGATTTTATAAAAAAGGGATTTTATTGTGCAAAAGCCGCAATACATAAAAAAAACTATATAAATTTGGTATTGCCGTAATCGTATCAACGCGCAGAATAAAGTTAACATGAGATTTAGGGCGCACTGTGGATGCCGGAAAAAAAAATAATTTCCTTTATCAAAAAATAAAAAGTGATCAAAAAGTCGTATGTGTTCTAAAATGGTACCAATAAAATCTACAGCCCGTCTCGCAAAAAACAAGCCTACACACCGCTCAATCAACTGAAAAACAAAAAAGTTACGGCACTAGTAATGCGGTGATGAAAAAACATCTCAATGCGCAGGCCGGAGGGAAACATTCCTTCAGGTTCAGGGCCCTAGTATTTAGGAACTAGGAAGGGAATGGACATAGCACATCCGCTGGAAGCGAGGGCGCCCGTATTATACCAGCGCAAAACTTTCCCAGTAATATTTCCCAAACTACGAAGGAGAAAAAGTCCCCAAAAGGTGCAGAGCGTTACAAAAGGGGGATAAGAAAGAAAACCGTTTATCAGTGTGACACCGGCCTGCGCATAACGGATCGCTTCACAGCGTAACACACATCTATGGATAATTGTATTATTTACCACATTATTATACCCTCTTATTATGCCCTGATGTTCTCCGCACAGATTACATATACCCCTGATATACTCCGCACAGATTACATATACCCCTGATATACTCCGCACAGATTACATATACCCCTGATATACTCCGCACAGATTACATATACCCTGATGTACTCCGCACAGATTACATATACCCTGATATACTCCGCACAGATTACATATACCCTGATGTTCTCCGCACAGCTTACATATACCCTGATGTACTCCGCACATATTACATATACCCTGATGTACTCCGCACAGATTACATATACCCTGATGTACTCCGCACAGATTACATATACCCTGATGTACTCCGCCCAGCTTACATATAGCCTGATGTTCTCCTCACATATTACATATACCCTGATGTTCTCCTCACATATTACATATACCCTGATGTACTCCGCACAGCTTACATATACCCTGATGTACTCCACACAGCTTACATATACCCTGATGTACTCCGCCCAGCTTACATATACCCTGATGTACTCCTCACATATTACATATACCCTGATGTACTCCGCACAGATTACATATACCCTGATGTACTCCACACAGCTTACATATAGCCTGATGTACCCGCACAGATTACATATACCCTGATGTACTCCGCACATATTACATATACCCTGATGTACTCCGCACAGATTACATATACCCTGATGTACTCCGCACAGATTACATATACCCTGATGTACTCCGCCCAGCTTACATATAGCCTGATGTTCTCCTCACATATTACATATACCCTGATGTTCTCCTCACATATTACATATACCCTGATGTACTCCGCACAGCTTACATATACCCTGATGTACTCCACACAGCTTACATATACCCTGATGTACTCCGCCCAGCTTACATATACCCTGATGTACTCCTCACATATTACATATACCCTGATGTACTCCTCACATATTACATATACCCTGATGTACTCCGCACAGATTACATATACCCTGATGTACTCCACACAGCTTACATATAGCCTGATGTACCCGCACAGATTACATATACCCTGATGTACCCCGCACAGATTACATATACCCTGATGTACTCCGCACAGATTACATATACCCTGATGTTCTCCTCACATATTACATATACCCTGATGTACCCCGCACAGATTACATATAACCTGATGTACTCCGCACAGATTACATATACCCTGATGTACTCCGCACAGATTACATATACCCTGATGTACCCCGCACAGATTACATATACCCTGATGTTCTCCTCACATATTACATATACCCTGATGTACTCCTCACATATTACATATACCCTGATATACTCCGCACAGATTACATATACCCTGATGTTCTCCGCACAGATTACATATACCCTGATGTACTCCGCACAGATTACATATACCCTGATGTACTCCGCACAGATTACATATACCCTGATGTACTCCGCACAGATTACATATGCCACCACATTATAAACGGAAATACCAGCAAAACCCCAAACAGAACTGTTACCAAGCAAAATCCATGCTCAAAATGGCGGTCTTTCCCTTCTTAGCCCTACAGTGTGCCCAAACAGCAATTTATGACCACAAGTAAGGCATTACCATACCCGGGAGAACCCGCTTAACAATTTATGGGGTAAGGTTCTCTAGGGGCACAACATCTTGTGCGGTGAATGGGCAGATCAGTGGAAAAATTGCAATTTTCACTTTGCATCATCCACTGCGTATTAATTTCTGAAAAACACCTGTGGAGTCTAAATTCTCACTACACCCCTTGATAAATGCCTTTAGGGGTGTAGTTTCTAAAACGGGGTCACTTTTGTTAGGACATCAGGGGTTTTGCAAATGCAACATGGCGTCCGCAAACCATTCCAGCAAAATCTACGCTCCAAAAGATAAATACCATTCCAAAATCCAAATGGTGCTCCTTCCATTCTGAGCCATACCGTGTGTCCAAACAGATGTTTATGACCACATGTGGGGTATTGTTTTACTCGGGAGAAATTGCTTTACAAATGTTGCGGTGCTTTTTCTCCTTTAGTCCTTGTGGAAATTAAAAAAAAATTAGCTAAACCTACATTTTAGTTGAAAAAAATGTCGATTTTCATTTTCACAGCCTACTTCCAAAAATTTCTGCAAAAAACCTGCGGAGTCAAAATGCTCACTATACCCCTAGATAATTTCCTCAAGGGGTATAGTTTCCAAAATGGGGTCACTGTTTTGTCCCCTCAGGGGCTTTGCAAATGTGACATGGCCTCCGCAAACCATTCCTGCTAAATATGAGCGCCAAATGGCGCTCTTTCCCTTCTGAGCCCTGCCGTGTCTCCAAACAACCGTTTATTACCACATGTGGGGTATTTGTTTTACTCGGGAGAAATTGCTCCACAAATCTTTCTACTTTAGTTCTTTTGGAAATGAAAAAAAATTAGCTAAACCTACATTTTATTTGAAAAAATGTAGATTTTCATGGCCTACTTCCAAAAATTTTTGCAAAAAAACTGGCGGGTCAAAATGCTTGCTACACCCCTAAATAAATTCTTCGAGGGGTGTAGTTTCTCAAATGCGGTCACTTTTGGGGGTTTCCACTGTTTTAGTTCCACAAGACCTCCTCAAACCTGACATGGTGCCTAAAATATATTCTAATACAAAGGAGGCCCAAAATCCATTAGGTGCTACTTTGCTTCGGAGGCCGGTGCTTCAGTCCAGTAGCACACTAGGGCCACATTTGGGATATTTCCTAAAACTGCAGAACCTGGGCAATAAATATTGAGTTGCTTTTCTCTGGTAAAACCTTCTGTGGTACAAAAAAAATGGATTCAAAATGAACTTTGAACTTTGTAAATTTCACCTCTACTTTGCCTTAATTCCTGCCCAATGTCTAAAGGGTTAAGAAACTTTCTAAATGCTGTTCTGAATACTTTGAGGGGTGCAGTTTTTAAAATGGTGTGACTTATTGGGGGTTTCTAATATCTCAGGACCTCAAAGCCGCTTCACACCTGAACTGGCCCCTGTAAAAATAGCATTTTGAAATTTTCTTGAAAATGTGAGAAATTGCTGCTAAAATTTTAAGCCTTGTAACGTCCTAGAAAAATATGATGACAAATGATGTTCAAAAAACTATGCTAAACTAAAGTAGACATATGGGGGATGTTAATTAGCAACATTTTTGTGTGTTATAACTGCCTGTCTTACAAGCAGATACATTTAAATTTAGAAAAATGCTCGTTTTTGCAATTTTTCGCTACATTTTGGTGTTTTTCCCAATTAAATACTGAATGTATCGGGCAAATTTTGCCAGTAACCTAAAGTCCAATGTGTCACGAGAAAACAATCTCAGAATTGCTTGGATAGGTAAAAGCATTCTGGGGTTATTACCACATAAAGTGAAACATGTCAGATTTTAAAAATGAGGCTCTGTCAGGAAGGTCAAAAGTGGCCAAAGAAGGAAGGGGTTAAGGTGTCTTTCTTTCAAAGCTGAACAAGCCCAATTTTTCTAGCCTCTCGTTATAAGCAAGAGCACCCATCCCTTTTGATAATCTAGTCACCCGCCTTTAACCTCTTGACGCACTGGTATGTCCTGGTGCAGAGGGGAGATGCGCGGAACGCGCTGAGCGCACGCCATACGCTGCGGGTGTCGGCTGTGTTTTACAGCCGACACCCGGGACTAACGGCCAGGAACAGCGACCGCGCTGTTCCTAGCTGTTTAACCCCTCTGACAGTTCATCGCCCCCCCCCAGAAATGCAATCAGGGGCGGCGATTGTTGTTATGGCAGCCCAGGGGCCTAGGATTGCCTTCACTCTGCCACTGTTAAGCCCTGCCTGTGGCAGGGCTTAACAGGGGCCTGTAAAAATTACTATACGCTGCAATACAGTAGTATTGTACCAGCGACCTAACAATCGCTGGTTTGAAGTCCCCTAGGGGGACTAATAGAATGTGGGGAAAAAAGAGGGAAAAACTTTAATGCGCACGGTGAACACCATAAAAAACTTAAAATGCCAAAATCGCTGTTTTTTAGAAAACATGTCAAAAAGTTATATGTACCAAAAAATGTTACCGATAAAACCTACAGCTCGTCCCGCAAAAAAATAAGCCCACAAACCACTCAATCCACAGAAAAATAAAACGGTTACGGCTCTTAGAATATAGTGAAACAAAACTATTTATTTTTTTATTGTTAGTAGTAAAATATATAAAAAAAACTTATATAAATTTGGTATCACCGTAGTCTCATTGAGCCACAGAATAAAGTTAAGTTGTTGTTTTTACCGCATGGTGAAAACCGTAAAAACTAAACCCAAAAAACAATGGAGGAATTGCAGTTTTTTCCTATTTCAGCCCGCATAGAAACTTTTTCCAGCTTCCCAGTACGTTCTATGGTACTTTAAATACTACCAATAGAAACTACAACTTCTCCCTCAAAAAATAGCCCTCACACTACTCTATTGATTGAAAATTAAAGGAGTTATGACTCTTGGAAGGCAGGGAGTGAAAAACGAAAATGAAAAATCAGAAAATGACTCTGACCTTAAAGAGGCTCTGTCACCCGATGATCAAATCCCTATCTCCTATTGCATGTGATCGGCGCTGCAATGTAGATAACAGTAACGTTTTTTTTGTTTTTTTTTAAAAACAATCATTTTTGGCCAAGTTATGAGCAATTTTATATTTATGCAAATGAGCCTTTCTAATGGACAACTGGGCGTGTATTGTGTTTGTAACATCTGGGCGTGTTTACTTGTTTTACTATCAGGGAGTTGTGAATAGAAGTGTATGATGCCGACGAATCAGCATCAGCCACTTCTCATCGTTACCACCCAGCTTCTGGCAGTGCACAGACACACAGCGTGTCCTCGCTCGTCCGACGCGATGAAGTTCCTGGGGCAGGAAGTGACGTCACAGCGTGAGCTCGCGAGATCACGCGGTGTGTCTGTGCACTGCCAGAAGCTGGGTGGTAACGATGAGAAGTGAATGATTCACTCCCATCAATCTAATTTTCCAAAATCACTTTATGGCCAGTTTGAGAATTTTGGGGGGGAAAACCCACGTAAATAAAGGCAGAAGATGCAGATATTGCCCTGGTCATATTCGTCACCCTGGTGCGGAAAGGCTGTTGTGCCAACCACTGAGCCATTTAGAGAGGCCCCGTCACCTCTCCTGACATGTCTGTTTTAGTAAATACTTTTATTCCCCATAAAATAACAATTCTGGAACATCTTTTCTTATAACCCTGCATTGTGCTGTTCCTCTGTTATTTCTCCAAGAAATTCCATTCCAATCTCCATTCCTCTTGTCAATAGGGCGTGTCCCTACACCGTCTCACTCAGTCATCACTGATTGGACATTATCAGTCTGTAAGGACACACCCCCAACTGGTAACACCCAGTTGTTAATTTATTCATACATTTCTAGAAGGAGTAACAGAGGAATTACACAACGCACAGTTCTAAGAAAATATGTTCCAGAATTGTTGTTTCATGGAGAATACAAATATTTACTAAAAGAGACATGTCAGGGGAGGTGACCGTTCCTCTTGCCTCATATTTTGTATGATAATAATACAAAGTGGTGGACAAGTATGAAAGCAGCTTGTTGCGAGCCTTTACTTTCATTTGTCCCAATTGAATTGCAGCCCTCTTTTGTCTAGGTTAGATAATGAAGGCTGGGATTAGATTGGCTTCTTTGGGCAACACCGTTCATTCATATTGGCATGTTAGCAGTGCATGGGTTTGTCAGGTACACTCCATACATCACATGACATAAGGGGGAGTTCACACAGAGTTTTTTGACGTGGAAACCGCGTTGGAATACACACCAAAAAACGTCCGAAAATGCCTCCCATTGATTTCAATGGAAGGCGGAGGCGTTTTTTCCCGCGAGCGAGAAATCAATGGGAGGCAGGGAAAGTGTTTTTGCCTGCGGCGCTCCATGGCTGCGGGCGAGAAAATCGGCGTGCAGGCAAAGCAAAATCTGCCTCAAAATTTCAAACGGAATTTTGAGGCAGATTTTGTGCCTTCAAAAAACTCAGTGTGAACCCGGCCTAAGTGCAACTGGGAGAAGTTAATCTATTTCCACTCACTTAATCTTATACTCTCCTTCCACTCAGGTTGCAATTTGAGCATAAATCACACCCCCAAAACAGTCCAAACGCCCCTGTTACACAACTCGCTGCCATCACCTACCGATTTCTGGGCTGATAGTCACACACACACACACACACACCTCCCCGTAGTTAAAGGGTTAAACACTATTCTCTAGAGCATACAAGGACCAAACTTATTAAAGTTTCAATATTCAAAGTACAGTTCTTAAAAAGTCAAAAAAATATGTAGATAAAATGAGATTAGAAACAGACAAACCAGGGGCGTGGCCTAGAGGTGAATGTGAGAGGACGTGTGTGACCGGAGCTCCTGCTGTAATCATCCTTTAAGGTCCATATATCCCGTAAAACTCGGGGAAAATAGCTTCCCTAGGGGCTTACCAGAGTCTGGAGGTGGAGGAGCACGAATACCCGGTCATAATGACGCGCTCTAAGAAGCAGAAGTCGCCGCCAGCGAGTCCCGGGTCCCGCGCTCAAGATGGCGCCGAGGAGAAGGAAGGCCGCAATAGAGGCCTCCGGCAGGAAGTTGTGGAAAAGCTGGAGAGGTTCGCCCGCACGCCGAGAGCAGGGGGGGCGGCTGCACAGCAGCGAAAGTCGGCTGGAGATCAGGCAGCTGGAAGCTCATCATATGGATCCAGGTATTCTCCTTTGGCGGGGGACATGAGAAGTGAGGAGGAGGAGGAGGAGGAGGAGATGAGTGGCGCCATGCAGGATCAGCCAGGTGCTGGAGGGAAAAGTGGAGTAAGGAAGGAGGAACCCTCCCTAAAGGACATTTTGGCAGCGGTGAAGCAGAATTCTATGGTCCTTAATACCTTAGCAAGTCAGATGGGTGGATTGAAGGAGGACATTTTGCTGCTCAGGAATGATTTGCAGAAAGTTGCGGAACGCACCACTGCAGTGGAAGGGAGAGTCTCAGACATGGAGGATGCGATTCCTCACATAAAGCAGGATGTACAGGCACATTCGCAGGCAGTGGCGACATTGATGGCTAAGACAGACGATATGGAAAATCGGCTGAGACGAAATAATGTGCGCCTTGTGGGGGTTCCGGAAAGAGTGGAGGGAACGAATCCGGATGACTTCTTTGAAAAGTGGCTGATAGACACATTTGGTAGAGAGGAATTGACCCCTTTATTTGCGGTGGAGAGAGCGCACAGGGTGCCGACCAGACCTGGCCCTCCCGGAAGGCCGCCGAGACCGGTGCTGATAAAGATTCTACATTATAAAGATAGAGACAAGATCCTGAGGAAAGCTAGAGAACGTCAAGACATCTCCTTTAATGGGGTGAAAGTGTCCTTCTTCCCGGACTTCTCTTTGGAAGTACAACGGAAAAGATCACAGTTTATGGATATAAAAAGACGACTAAGGGCATTACAAGTGCAATATTCCATGATGTATCCTGCCCGTTTGAGAGTGGTGGCGCTGGGAACAACTTCCTTTTTTGAGACACCGAGAGAAGCGGTTAGATGGTTGGATAGCCATGAAAGTCAGCTGAGACCGGCAGAGGGACGGCGTTGATCCGGAACAGACCGGCTGGCAAAAGGAGGCTGGGGATGCAGGACTGAACCAGGTGTCGTAGGAAAAATTGCAAGATTTGGCATTTGATTGGACTTGGAGTTGGAGGGCATGGTTGCGGGGACCGCGGAAGACCGGAAGAGGAGGAATGTGTTTATGGACATTGAGGGGCATTGATATGCTGAAGGGATGGTAGTTTATTTGTAAGAAAATGGCAGCGGGAGGGATGGTCAGTTAAGCGGGAAAAGCACATAACGAGTTATGGCATTGTTGAATGTATGGTGGGCGGAGTTGACCTGCCGATGTTTGTTATGGGTAATGGCAGATACGTTCTGTTGCCCCAACCCTTGGAAAGGGGTAGGTTTACGGGGGAGGTTGCAGGGGGGGGAGGGGAGGTTGCAGGGGGGGGAGGGGAGGGAGGGAAAGGAGACCCAGCCGGTCGGATATGTAAAATTAAGAGAACAGGATAGGAGGAGCTGTGATATGTTGAGGGATGATGGGATCAATTAATTGTTTGTCCTGGAATGTACGGGGCCTGCGGGAAGCCAGAAAACGACAGGCGGTATTTGATTTTATTAGAAAACAGGAGTCGAGGGTGATAGGACTACAGGAGACACATATGACTAGGGATTCAGTTTCCATGATGCATAGGGCCTGGGTAGGCCATAGTTTTCATTCTTACCATACTACATATTCAAGGGGGGTGAGTCTTCTCATACATAGGGCAGTGCCATTTGTATGTCACGACTCCTTCCAGGATGGGGAGGGGCGGTATGTGGGGGTACACTGTACATTGTATCATTGGAATTGTGTGTTGGTGGTGTTGTATGTACCCCCTCCGTTTTCTAGTGGATGTATCAAGAAAGTGGTGGAGGAACTGGCTAGGTACCCGGAGGTGCCGTTAATAGTGATGGGGGATTTTAACGCAGTATTGAATACCAATATGGATAAATTTGGCATGACAGGGGGAGGTGTAACAGCTTTTGGCCATCTGGTTGCTGAAATGGGCTGGCGGGACATATGGAGGGATAAACATCCAAATAGCTTTCAGTATTCTTGTGCGTCTTCCACATATCAGTCTTTATCCAGGATAGACTTAATCTTGTGCTCACCGACAGCGGTACCATTTGTAGCTCAGATAGAATACTTGCAAAGAGCGTTATCGGATCATTCTCCTGTGTTAATGAAGGTAGAGACGGAGGAGAGGACAGGGCGGGGGCAAGGGTGTTGGAAACTTAATGCCTTTTGGCTAAAGCTGATAGACAATAAACAAATTTTAGACCTCATAAAGGAGTACTTTCAGTTCAATTCAGGAACGGTACCGCAAGAGATACTGTGGGACGCGATGAAGGCGTGGCTGAGAGGGGTGTTCATCCAGCACATTTCAGCAGTAAAAACACGGTCTAGACAATTAGGAGAAGCACTGTTGGGAAGGGTAGAGGAGACAGAAAGGCTGCATATAATAGATAACACAACAGACACATTGAAGCATTGGGTGGAGGCGCAGCGGTTGTTAAAGCAACATCAGTTGGAGAGGGCAGATAACAAAAGGATGTTTTTAAAACGCCAATATTATGAGGAGGGGGAAACCACTGGACGGTTACTGGCAAGGATGGCGCAGGCTCAGAGGGAGAATAATTACATACACACCATTAAAGGGGAGGGGGGGAGGTTGGAGACTGATACAGGACAGATTTTGAAAGTGTTTCAGCAGTTCTACTCGGATTTGTATGCCTCTAGGGCAGAGCACACGCCTCAGCAGCTGGAAGAGTATATAGGGGAGATAGAATTTCCTAGGTTGGGGGGGGAGGAGAGAGGGACATTGGAGGAGCCAATATCTCTGGAGGAAATACAGGCGGCTATAGGGATACTAGCCAGTGAAAAGGCGCCGGGGCCGGATGGTCTTCCGGTGGAAGTTTTTAAGGAATATGGGGAGGAGCTTGCGCCGCAGTTACTGGCCACTCTTTTAGATAGCTTCAATAGGGGGCGGCTTCCAGAAACAATGTATGAAGCGACTATAGTAGTTCTGCCTAAAGAGGGGAAGGATCCTCAACTCCCGGGCTCTTATAGACCAGTCTCACTGCTGACGGCGGATATTAAAATCATGGCGAAAGTATTGGCGCTTCGACTAGCTAAAGTAGTAGCTGGGGTGGTACACGGAGATCAGGCCGGTTTTATGCCATCCAAATCGACGGCGGTAAATCTGAGGCGGCTGTTTTTGAATCTACAAGTTATGCCGGATAATCGTGGGGGGAGAGCCATAATGTCCTTAGATGCGGCCAAAGCATTCGATTGTGTGGAGTGGAATTA
This sequence comes from Rhinoderma darwinii, assembly GCF_050947455.1. Lineage (NCBI taxonomy): Eukaryota > Metazoa > Chordata > Amphibia > Anura > Rhinodermatidae > Rhinoderma > Rhinoderma darwinii. The sequence continues at coordinate 102,223,370 of NC_134695.1, forward strand.
TTTGTGGTCAGTTCTGGAAAAAATGGGATTTGGCCCTAATTATATAAAATGGGTAAAATTGTTGTATGTAGCCCCGACAGCAAAGATAAGGGTGAATGGGGTGTTATCGGATCGGTTTGCGCTGGAGCGGGGAACGCGTCAGGGATGTCCATTGTCCCCATTGTTGTTTGCGTTGGCGGTGGAACCCTTGGCGTGTGCAGTGAGACAACATAAACACATTCAGGGGTTGAGATATGGGGGGGTGGAGGAAAGAATTGCATTATACGCAGATGATATGCTGCTATTCATGGCGGATACCGAACGCACATTACCGTTAGTGATGGCCCTAATTAAGCGGTTTGGGAAATATTCAGGACTACTCATTAATTGGTCAAAATCGGCCCTAATGCTCATGGACCCGGGGGATATTCAGAATGGGGAAGAGGAGGTGGAGATACCTGTGGTGAAGGAGTTTAAGTATTTGGGGGTGAGGGTGACGGCGAAAGTACAGGATTATATGTCCCTTAATGTAATGCCACTGTTAACAAAGATAAAAGCCAAAGTAGAGGCGTGGAATAAGTTGCCCCTATCGGCTCTGGGTAGGACAAATTTGATTAAAATGATCCTTATGCCCCAGGTGTTGTATGTCCTACATAACTCACCGGTATGGATCCCCAAATATTGGTTCAGGAGATTGCATAACCTTTTTAGAGACCTAGTATGGAAGAAGGGGGTACCTAGGATTAAACTGGAGAAATTACAGCTGCCAAAGGAGGAGGGGGGCCTGGCTGTTCCTAATGCTTGGGTGTATTATTTAGCGGCCCAATGTCAGCATTTCTGGGGGTGGGAGCAGGAAGAGACATGGGGGTCCAGTGCGCGCATCCTATCATATCTGGGGGGGGGGGAGAACCCGTTGGCAGGACTGGAAGCGCACAGATATAAACAGATGGCGAGTACCAGACCCACTCTGCTGCTCATACACAAGGTGTGGTGGCAGTGCAAGCAATTGCTGGGGATAGGGGAGTGCACTAAATATACACCGCTCTGGAGGAATGCTTATTTGGGGGAATTGGGTAAATTGGAAGGGATGCAGGGGTGGGAGCAGCAAGGCATAATACGGTTGAATCAGTTGTATGAGGGAGACATACTCAAATCTTTTCAGCAAGTAAGGGAGGAGTTTCAACTGGACTCCCGCATGTTTTATCAGTACCTGCAGATTCGGCACGCAGTGCAGACACAAGCGGTCAGTGTGGACCTGACGATGCATGCCGCGGGGGTGTTGGAGCATATTGCAAAGGCAGTATCATCAAAAGGATTAATCTCATTGGTTTATCGCAGGTTGTTGGTGGAACATCTGGGAGATCCTATAGCAACAGTGAAAGCAATATGGGAGAGGGATGTGGGTCCTATTACAACAGACCACTGGGAGGCGGTATTGGCAGCAACATGTACTTTGTCCATTAATGTAGCACAACGAAGATCGCAGTTGTTTCTGATACATAGGGTGTACAGGACCCCGTGGGTGCTGAAACAAATGGGATTAAGAGCGGATGCAAAGTGCCCTAGGTGCCCGGAAGAAAAAGCAGATATCCTTCATATGTTCTGGACATGTGGGAAGCTGGGGAGTCTGTGGACGGAAATATTGGAACTAGTGGGGAGAGTGTTTGAGGTACAGATCCCATGGGATCCGGTAGTAATGCTGCTAGGGTATGTTGGAGATTTGGGGGGAGATAGGATGTCAGGGTTGGCAATTGCTAAAATACTGTATCAAGTTCGGAAAGGAATTGCAAAGCACTGGCTGGATGCGGAGCCACCATCAAAACAAGAAATCATAGGGGCACTTAACTCACAGGTTCTGATGGAGTATAGGATATACTCCAAGAGGGGGTCCAGGGTCAAGTTCGACAAACAATGGGCTAGGTGGATTGATCAATCTGGGTATGCTTCTGTGGAGCTAATGACACTAAGGCAACAAGTGCAGGTATAGGGCCACTGAGGGGAGAGGATTGGAAAAGTGGTACTGAGGAGATCGGCTGGGGGGGATACAGGGGGGAGTTGGGGGGAAGGGAATGTTTGGTTAAATGTAAAGAATTGGGTCTGTTGAAAATTGCTTGTACACTGTATGAGAACGTACAATGACCTGTAATAATGTGGAGTTTTGTTGAATAAACTTGAACTGATTAAAAAAAAAGAAACAGACAAACCACAGACTTAGATCTGACCCCCACAATGTGAACCATTTTCTATTATCCAAGTGATATTTTATACTCCTACATCTCTTACACACAACCGCGATCGGGCCGTAATAAATGGTCCGTGTGTCGGCTGGATTTCCTGACCCGACCACGGTACATGTGAACGGGACTCCTGGCATCATAGACATTTATGATGCTAGGAGTCCCTGCCTCCCCACGGAACTACTGTTCCGTACTGAACTAAATGATACCGAACAGAAGACCGTTTTCCATGGCCCGATCGCGGTCGTGTGCAAGAGCTGTTAGTCCTTGGGTCGGGTTTACAGAGCTGCCCACCAGACATTAGGTAGGTAAATGAGGTGTCTGTTGAATGAATAGGGAGGTGATAAGGAGGAAGGACAATGATTATTGAATAGGTAATTGTCCTATTCAATAATATGTTGTATTTACCTTTTTTTTTTATTACTCTGATGGTATTTACAACTTATTTTGATTTTGCTGTGGCTAAATTCACGGCGGAAAAAATACACCTGCGGGAATCCAGCCCAAAAATTCCTCCAGCTCTGGCTAATTCATAGTTTATTGGCCCTCCTCAAGCAGTGAACCATGTTGTAGCCAGCCACGTGATGACCTATAACCTCTTATTACAGGGTTGCCGTAGCTAACCTGCGCTCTCTCTCTTTCCTTCTCTCTTTCCTTCTCTCTTTCCTTCTCTCTTTCCTTCTCTCTTTCCTTCTCTCTCTCCTTCTCTCTCTCCTTCTCTCTCTCCTTCTCTCTCCTTCTCTCTTTCCTTCTCTCTTTCCTTCTCTCTTTCCTTCTCTCTTTCCTTCTCTCTTTCCTTCTCTCTTTCCTTCTCTCTTTCCTTCTCTCTTTCCTTCTCTCTTTCCTTCTCTCTTTCCTTCTCTCTTTCCTTCTCTCTTTCCTTCTCTCTTTCCTTCTCTCTTTCCTTCTCTCTTTCCTTCTCTCTTTCCTTCTCTCTTTCCTTCTCTCTTTCCTTCTCTCTTTCCTTCTCTCTTTCCTTCTCTCTTTCCTTCTCTCTTTCCTTCTCTCTTTCCTTCTCTCTTTCCTTCTCTCTTTCTCTCGTTAGTGAGGTTCAAGCCACAAGTGCTACATGAATGTGGGAGAGAAAAAAATATTTTATGTACTACTGCAGTGTGTGTGTGTGTGTGTGTGTGTGTATAATGGTTGTTGTTCCTCTTTTTCCCCAGAATAATAAAGCTACACTAGATCATGCAGCTGATCTGGATATTGTATGTAAGTAAAACTGTTTATTCCTTTCTTTATTTTATTTTTTTGTTTGTAGTTCTGCTACGTGACCTCAGCAGGTTTGCAAAGTTTCCATTTGAAGCCTTTCAAAATTATATTTCAGTGGAAGTTCCCTAATATAGGTCTACAATAACACTTCCTCTAATAACCTGCAGGGCTTCTGGGAATTTAAAGTTCAAGACCTTTTAGCCAAATACAGACTGCTGTGCACAATAGACTCTACAGACTCCGGATTAACAGCGGTCTCTGATTGCTGATGGATCTTCAGTGTAATTACACAGTCCCGTTATATTATTCTTGACCAACTTAATTTTCATATTTGTTTGTCCTTTTAATAAATAGATAACCATGCCAACTCAAAAAAGAAAATGTGGGATGTGTATCAAATGTCGGTGCAATCAGGTAACTAATCTATACCAGCTTTTATTAAGGTACAAATGCGTTTTGTTTATATTCAGTCTTGATTTCTGCTTTAGAAGCTTACACATTCAACCAATACAATTGGCCATTAACCCCTTAAGGACACGGACAATTTTGGCCTTGAGGACAGAACAATTTTCTTTCTATATTTCCCTCTTCTATCTATATGCCAGTGTATTAGCCTGTGTACTGATTGGCAGGCAGTTGTTAGGGCATACCTCAGTTTGCCCTAACAACAGGAAATGTGGTCAGACAGCCCTGGGGTCCTTCGATGGGCCTTGGGCTGTCTGGACATACAAGTTATGGGCCTTGATCGCGTCACAGAGATATTCTGTGACGCGATCAAAGAGCAGTCCCCCCTTCTCTTATTTACTTTGCCGCGATCAGCTTTGATCGCAGCATTCAAGGGGTTAATGGTGTAGAGAAGACGTTTCTCTTCTCTCCGCCGTTAGAACGGGGCTGCAACTGTGTATTACAGCCGTTGCCCCGCTCCTGATCACGCGTGGACACTGGCTGTCACACCGGACAAGAATACTCGTCCTAATGTGCAAAGTACCTGCCGCTCAGGACGAGAACTCTCATCCTGTGTCAGAAACTAGTTAAAGGGTTATTGCCAGGATAGATATTTATCATGGTAAGTGTATGATCGCCGGGGACCACATTGCTAAATCACCCCACCGTTCCATTCAAAGTTTTCCTTACTGCAGTCTTGGAGTGAAGAGGAATGGGGGGCTTGGGACACCTTTTCTAGTGAGCAGTGGGGGTCCCAGCATTGGGACCCTTAGCAATCAGACACATCACCTATGCTGAGGATAGCTGATAAAGGTCTATTCTGAGAATAACCCTTTTAAGATATCACTTAAAAAAAAACACAACAACTTTGTCTCTGGAGAGTGGCATCTTTTCTACCACATCCTCAAAAAGAATATCTTCTGGGCCTCAAGCTGCTACGTCAGTAAAATATACCACAGTCTTGAAGGACTACTCCAGGACAAACTGATGCATAGTGTGTCTGTTTTTCTGGACTTTTTCTACTAAATGGGGTGTCAAAAAGACAATAGGATAAGCCGAGTATTCCTATCTCAGACGTTTGTCATGTCTGCAAAATATGCTGTTAATTACTGATAGGTGGGGATCCCTCAGGTATCTAAAGAACAACGGACCTGTGATCCCTCTTTGCCAAATTGAAGCTGCCGTTCACAGGACCCCCATTCCCTGGATGGGGTAGGGTCTCAGATGTAGGACCCCCACCTATCAGCCATTTCTACCATATCCTGTGGATGTATCAAAAATGCTCTAGGTAGGAATACTCCTTTAAATTGGCAGGAGAATGGGCTCCTTAACGCCGAAGGACGGATATATCCGTCCTCAGCAGCTGCTAGTTAGCGCAGGAGGACGGATATATCCGTCCTGTGATGGCGCGTGTACTGTCACTGTACCCACGCGATCAGCGACAGGAGCACGGCTGTTATACACAGCCTGGCTCCTGCTGCAACTGCCGGAATCGAAGCGCGCTTCGATTCCGGCAGTTTAACCCATTAAATGCCGCTGTCAATAGTGACAGCGGCATCTAATGTGTTTGACAGAGGGAGGGAGCTCCCTCTGTCACCCGATCGGCGCCCCAGCAAACAAATCGCGGGTGGCCGTCGGGTTTCCATGACAGCCGGGGGTCTAACAAAGACCCCCAGGTCTGCCTTCAGCATCTGCCTGTTAGGCGATGCCGGAGGCATGACCTAACAGGTTGCCTGTCAGTTTTACACTGACAGGCAATAATGCTTTGGTATACTAAGTATACCAAAGCATTATATATGCGATCAGCAGATCGCATAGTGAAGTCCCCTGATGGGACTAAAAAAAAAAAATGGCAATCAGTTAAATAAAGTTTGTAGAAAAAAATAATAATAATTACAGTCAAAATCAAATAAAACTACTTTTTTTGCCCAAAAAGTGGTTTTATTCAGTATAAGAGTCAAAACAAATCACACATACACATATATGGTATCCCCGCGATCGTAACAACTTGACCAATAAAATTAACACATTAATTAAACCGCTGGATGAACGGCGTCCAAAAAAACTGCAAAAAACAAAGGCAAAATTCTCTCTTTTCTCCCATTCCCCCCATAAAAAATAAAATAAAAGTTAATCTATAAGTCCTATGTACTCCAAAATAGTACTAATGAAAACTACACATTGGCCCGCAAAAATCAAGCCCACGTACGGCCACATCGACGGAAAAATAAAAAAATGACGGCTCTTGGAACGCGGCGATGCAAAAACAAGTAATTTTTTTCTAAAAGGGTTTTTATTGTGCAAACGTAGAAAAAACATATAAAACCTTTACATATTTGGTATCCCCGTAATTGTGCCGACCCATAGAATAAAGTTAACATGTTATTTCCGCTGCATAGTACACGGCGTAAATTTATAACGTGAAAATTAATGCTGGAATAGCTGCTTATTTTCAATTCTCTCCTAAAATAAAGTTAATAAAAGTTAATCAATATATTGTAAGCATCTAAAAATGGTGCAATTACAAAATACATCTCGTCCCGCAAAAAACAAGCCCTTATACGGCTATATAGACGGAATAAAAAAAGAGTTACGACTCTTGGAATGCGACCGTGAAAAAACAAAAAATAATCCAAAGGTCATTAACGCGCAAAATGGCCCGGTCATTAAGGGATTAAGGAAAAAAAAAAGCCCTAATAAAACCAGCAAAGAGGCTACATAAAATAAGCGCACGGGTAAACCCAATACTGCAGGAGGAAATAAAACCGACAACATGATTTAGAACCTACTTTACGCTATCAATCGGAGCACTTTCTGATGACAATACATGATAATCCAGAAGTGACCTGCTTCTAAATGCTTTCTAAGAGGCAAAATGGAGAAACTGTGCACAATGTGAAACCATCCCAAGCTGGATAGAAAACATCTTAAAACCTTCCACTCATTGCCATTCTTATTCAAGGGAACCAACTTGACCGCCATGAATTTAGAATCCCTCAACACCAACTTCTCCCATGACAGCGGTATTGAATCCTGTCTGAGGCTCCTTGCTGGAACTGGATCTGCCTGCAGAACATGTTACTCAACTAATAAGTCCTCCTAACCCACGCTTGCTCATCCTTTGGTCAGGGGCTTTACCTGCATCAGACGGGAGAGATAATGATACGTTCATTGTCAGGACTGAGCAAAGAGGACAAACCACAAGCGCTTCTACTCCAATACAGATTAAAGGAAACTCCCTACAAACTACTGACTGACCTAAATACCTTAAGAATGACCATGTTTATCCTACATACACAAATAAAATCCTTTTATCTTTCGCGAGACAACACCCTTTAAATTGCAGCCACACTTTTTATAGTACATTAAATATAGGATTACACTACATTCTGTCTTATAGACGTCCCCTCTATGATGTTCTCATAGGGTATATGGACAGGGGTTGTCTTAGTGAGACAACCCGCTTAGGAGACCTTGACATCCGTTCTGGCATCAAAGCCTTGATCACCTCCGGAATAACTTTGGAAAACCAGGTTACAACCGGCAATAGCGGACCTGCCGAGTGGACCAAGCTGCCCTGTCTATGAGTTGTACGTCATAGAGAAGGAACATATTAAAGTATAGTAGGCACTGCCGTTTTAGATTGTAATCAGTGTTTGCCCGATAGTTTTCAGCACACACAAGTCCAATCCAATTTCTTGCTGTGGGTAATTACTCCAATTTTTTTGTGCCAGATATATATATATATATATATATACCCAAAAGTGGAGCCATGACTTCTGGTGAAATACAAAACAGCTGGATAAATAAAGAAACACAGCTGGAAATATGACCATGTACAGTTAATATTCCCTGATGCCTGAACCTATCCACCGCCGTCACATTGAAACGCTTTAGTTCATTAGTTTTCTCTTACAATATTTCTCCTCTTTGCAGATCCTGAGATCAATCTTGCCGATGTCTCGAAATTCAAAGCGCGCTTCCAAAAGACAATCCGTTCAGTTTTCCGAAATGTAAGAATGTAGTTTTGTGTGTAAAAAGGATCATTACAGTAAATTGTATTAAAAAATGGCAGGTGGGGATCCGACCCCGGTTAATCCTCACTGTTTCAGAGAACGAGGAACCCACATCTTTGGTTTTTTTCCCCCTCACATTTTTCAGTAGCCTAAAAATTTTTTACTAAATAATCCCCTTTTTTAGATTACACAAATTATTTATTTTGCCTCTGGTATGGCCTAATAGTCATACCTATGGCAGATGAGGGGGCGTTTGTGAGGTCCCCACTGACGTGGTAACCCGTCGGCACCGTTCACGTCTGAGATGCCGAGGCGCTAACAGAGGGAGACCGTCTCCTCCGTCAAACTCTATAAATGCCGCGGTTGCTATTGATTGGGTCATCTAAGGTGTTTAACGGTTGGGATCAGTGTTCTCTTTCGGCCGTTAGATTAAGGTATCGGCTGTATACTGTCGTTACCCGCACGTTATATCGCAATCATCGCCTCTGTGCCTGCATCATCGCTGCATCATGATAGTACCTGATCCACTGTAAAGGTTTAAAAGGGTTGTATCATCATATATTGCTGGCATATCACTAGCCTATGCCACCAACGGCTTAACGGCGGGGCTCCGACCACTGTAACCATCACCAAACTAGGTAGTCCATAGATAGTCACTGGAAAAAGCCAAGTCGAGACCACCAGAGACAGTGGCATGACACTTTCCTAGTGCCGCTGGCACTTTGTTCTAGCAATCGGACATTGGTGATAGGCCACCAATGTATATAATAAGACAAACCCCTTTTAACTGTTTACGGTACTGGATATTCTGTAGCCAGATGCCCAAAAGTTTAGAAAATTCTATTGTATAGACTCGTGGACACCATACTTTGCCAATTTTTCTGTAATTTGCCTTTTACTGGTTTATTTAGTTAAACAGACCACCACAAAGACTGTTCTATATGTTCCCCACTCTCAATTAAAAATGAAATCTTCTTGGTTTCAGGTAAACATTCACTTCAGAGAATTTGGAGATGCCTTGTGGATCCGCATTGCTTGGGGTCGGGATTACCAGATTCCTAATCAGTACAAGCCTACCTTTGTTGTGTACCATACACAGACTCCTTATGCCTTTATCACAAACCTTATAAAATCCCAGCGGCCTGTTCTTTGTCAGGTAATTTTTTGGATACAGCCATGAAGAATTTCTAACACTTTCGCGGAGTTCACACTTTATGCTGTGTAAAACTACGTAGCTTATCCGACCTAGAACCCGCAGCACATTCTGTCCAAACCACACCAGTTTTTCGGGTAAGATTTCCGTTGTGGAAAGCAGCGCTAGAAAAAATACTAACAAACAGTTCATACTTACCCCGGCCATAACCATGGCAACGCGTCCCTCTGATGTCCTGCAGCCCGACATCCTGGTATGACGTTTTATCCCATGTGACCGCTGCAACAGTCACATGGGATAAAACGCTATCCCTGGAGGCCGGGCTGGATGCAGGTCAGGGAGATCTGAGTAAATACACTATTTTTTTTTTTTATTCTGAATTTGTGATTATGCGGTGGAATCGCAGCTTTTCCACCGCAAAAATCGCAACATTCACCTCCCCGTTTAATTCAATGGGGAAAACCCGCAACAGAAAATTTACATTCTGCAGATTAAAAAAACGCACCGCAGGTCAATTTATGAACGTTTTTTTCAGTGAGGTTTTTTTTTTATGCAGCTTCTACTGTAATACGCTGCAGATTTTACACATTGCGGAAAATCCGCAGCGTTTACGCTGTGTGAACCCGGCCTAAAGGTGCTTTACCGATACTGTTCTGTAAAACAAGCGCCGCTTGACAACACAGCAAGTCGATCGGCGCTTGTTCGCTCCATTCACAAGGAGCAACGATCATTAATGTATGTGGGCGAACGATCGTTAATCGTATTGCTCTGTTCATTCGCATCATGTTTACACGGAGATGTGCTGACGACTAGCAACTATTTTTTTGGCCACGTAAGAGATCCGCTCAGCTTATGAATGAGCACACTCTGGTTCATCGGCTGATCATTGCCCTGTTTACACAAGTCCGTGATCAGGAACAATCATTTGCCCGCTCCTTGTCCTGTGTAGAAGGGCCTTAAAGGCTATGAACACCTTTTGAGGTCTTTTTTATAAAAAAAAAAAAATTGTTTTACTTTTGGAGATACAGCTGTTCATAACTTAGATGTGATCGATTACTGGTGAATCTTGCATGTCAGACACACGCAGGACCCGCCGACACTGAACCCGCCAGGTCCGCGAACTGGCCGGTGTAAAGCAAACTATACAGCTGCTTTGTATAGAGAATACAGAACAGCTGTATCTCCAAAATTAAAAGATTTTTTTTTAATAAAGACTAATTACAAAGTTACACTAAACACACTGACTAATCTATTTATTTATTTTTTTAAATGCCCTCAAAGGTGTTCATAGCATTTAAGACCATGTTAAAATTGTGTGTAATATGCCAGAGCATTTTAAAGCAGAATAATATTAATATTTGCTGTAAACAATGTTGTTACAGGGCCTTTTATTGGCTTCAGGATACAGTCAGATCCAAGAGATGGAACTGAAAAGTCGGTGTTTGGAATCCCTGAAGGACATTGTATTCAAGCGATTTAATCAGGTGAGCAGAAATCTGCCATTATACGCAGAAATATGAAGCTCTTGTCCGCTCTCCTGACATGTCTGTTTCACTATACACTTGTATAACCCATGAAATGACAATGCTGAAGCATCTTTTTCTTAGAGTTTTGCGTGATGCCGTTCATCTCTTATTACTCTTCGAGATATATGAATAGATTGACAACTGTCTGTTACCATTCTCCTTGTGAATAGGATGTGTCCCTACACCGTCTCGCACTGTCAGCACTGATTGGTCAGGGTATAGGGAGACATGCCCCATTGACCAGGCAAGTGCCATCAACCAGTTGTCAATCTCTTCATATTCCCAGGGGGAATAACAGAGGAACAGGATAGCGCAGAGCTCTAAGAAAAGATACACTTTGGGAATACAAGTATTTATTAAATCCGACATGTGAGGAGAGCTGACTGGTCCTCTTTTAAATATCATATTTTGGAACTACATTGTGAGCAATTTCCTGAACTAATTTTGTTATCAGAATTGCTTCTATTTACGAGCAAGAAAGATTCTAATAATAAACCTGCAGGGAAATTACTTTGCAGATGGTCCATTTGCAGAGTACAGATCGCTACAAACTGCACATAAAGAGCATTGTTGGGATGAAGGTTTATTATTGGAGTCTTTAACACCTGTAAAGGGATCCGTTCCTATAATAATGTATTTGGAAACTGCTGATAATGCAATTCCCTATTATAACTATTATAACCCTTAAAGTGGCTACTTGAAGGGTTTATAGTTAGCCACTAAAACTACATTATCTGCTCTTTTAGCAGACTTGGTGATGAAACACGTTGAGGATTGGTGTGATGCACAGGGACAATGAAAGTAATGATGCAGATTCTGATAATCGGGTTCCACTGTTTTAGACTCTTTGCATCATGGACCAGTTTAAAATTCGCCCCCCCCCAGCCTAAATCCCAGGGACCGCCGTTATATCGACGATGTGTCTGTTTACACTCCCACATCCAGACAGCCGGACTCCATACATTGAGGTCTATTCACTTAGCATTTCCATGCCGCGTGACTGTACGCTCCCGTATCAATGTGTGACCCTTGTAAAGAACCGCTAGGCATTAGCGTAATATCTCCTGCACTATTATTAGATGTGTTTCTGAAACCAGTTTTGGTGTTTGCTTTTTTCAGGCCTGGTTCTAAAAGTCTTCAGCAGGTGGGAAAAGTCCTAAGGAAATCCTGAACTTGTAGCACTGTATCATGAACAGCTGTTTGAAAAGGTAAACACCACTATATGGATTTCTTTCCCACCTACTGTAAAACTTTAGCATCCCTTCTGAATGTATATAAAAGTGAATCTCTTCCCACAGACCTGCACGTTAGCGGATGAATTACTGATATTATTATGAGGTCTGCAGCATCTCTTCCCTGGTGGCCCATGACAGTTCTTTCTTTCTTCTTGTTGTTCTCATAGGGGCATATAGTGGATTCAAATCGCCAATCCCATAAATGTCCACACATTTATGGCCATTATTCAAGCTAGATGGGAGCCTTGATATGGGGGGTGGTGATTTGGATCTACTTAGTGTCCTTATAAAGTAGAGAACGCCGTAAAAAGAGTGGGTGCATGAGGAAGTTAAAGATGCTACAGACTTCAGATCTGTTACTGATGAGACCTAAGGTAATACAAATTGCACCATTTGTCGTGTTGACTGGTGCCTTTCTAGTAGTTCTCATGAAATATATTATCCTCTTACATTTTTTCCCCGGTTTTTGTTTTTTTTGTTTTATATACAGCCATTTCAAACCTATCAGTCGAGATCACTTTCAGAAAAAAGCTACACTCCGACAAGTGGTAAGATCAACTCTAATAATTAAATCTGCTCTAGGTTTTTTGATCTATTTAACCGAGATTGAGATATATATATATCTCTGTAGGTACTGTTGCATCTGACCAAGTGCACGTTCACAGTTAAAGGCCGGATTCAGACGAACGCGATTTGCGTCCGTTCAGCCCGCGTGGTTTTCACGCGGCTCGCGCGGACCAATACAAGTCTATGGGGCAGTGCAGACAGTCCGTGTTTTTTGCGCAGCGTTAGTCCGCTACGTAAAACTCACGACATGTTCTATATTTAGGCGTTTTTCACGCATCACGCACCCATTGAAGTCAATGGGTGCATGAAAATCACGCATGCCCCACGGAAGCACTTCCGTGGGACAAGCGTTATTCGCGCAGTAAAAGAATGAATGTAAACAGAAAAGCACCACGTGCTTTTCTGTTTACAAACATCCAAACGGAGCGTCATAAAGATGGCGGCTGCGCGAAAAGCACGCTTCCACGCATCCATATGAACATGACACGCAGCTGTCAAGTGCCTTTTGCGCACGCAAAACGCTGCTGTTTTTGCGTGCGCAAAAACGTCACATTCGTCTGAATCAGCCCAAAGGCTGTGTACACCTTTTTGAATCACCTGTGTCCGATATCAGCTCTATCCTGTGTGGAAAAAGCCGAACAGAAACGAAGCGGCTGAGTGCTCACACGAGTGCTTAAGCCGCTTCGTTTTAGCGATTGGTGGGGGTCTCAGTGCTCAAACCCCCAGCGATCAAAACTTCTGACATGTCACTGTCACATGTCAGAAGTTTGTCAAATGTTTAGTTACCCTTTAATGACCAAAGATTATTTTTTGTGTTTTCACTGTTGCATTTTACACATTTTATTTTTTTTAGACAAGTTGTATTTTTTTAATTGCACCATTTTTGGGTGCATATAATATTGATTACCGTTTTATTAACTATTTTAGGAAAGCATTGAAAATAAACTGCTAATCCAGCATTGTTTTTTACGTTCTAAATTTACGCCGTTCGCTATGCGGCATAAATAACATGTTACCTTTATTCTATCGGTCGGCACGATTATGGGGATAGCAAATACGTAAAGGCTTTATGTTTTCCTATATTTGCAAAATAAAAACACTTTTTAAAAAAAATTTAATAAATTGCTTGTTTTTGAATCGCCGCATTCCAAGAGCCATAACTATTTTTCCGTCGATGTAGCCATATGTGGGCTTGTTTTTTTGTGGGACAAGGTGTAGTTTTCATTGGTAGTATTTTAGGGTACATGGGAGTTATTGATTAAAGAGGCTCTGTCACCAGATTTTGCAGCCCCTATCTGCTATTGCAGCAGATCGGCGCTGCAATGTAGATTACAGTAACGTTTTTATTTTTAAAAAAACAAGCATTTTTGGCCAAGTTATGACCATTTTTGTATTTATGCAAATGAGGCTTGCAAAAGTACAACTGGGCGTGTTTAAAGTAAAAGTCCAAGTGGGCGTGTATTATGTGCATACATCGGGGCGTGTTTACTACTTTTACTAGCTGGGCGTTGTGTATAGAAGTATCATCCACTTCTCTTCAGAACACCCAGCTTCTGGCAGTGCAGACACAGCCGTGTTCTCGAGAGATCACGCTGTGACGTCACTCACTTCCTGCCCCAGGTCCTGCATCGTGTCAGACGAGCGAGGACACATCGGCACCAGAGGCTACAGATGATTCTGCAGCAGCATCAGCGTTTGCAGGTAAGTAGCTACATGGACTTGCCTGCAAACGCCGATGCTGCTGCAGAATCAACTGAAGCCTCTGGTGCCGATGTGTCCTCGCTCGTCCGACACGATGCAGGACCTGTGAGTGACGATACAGCGTGATCTCTCGAGAACACGCTCTGTGTCTGCACTGCCAGAAGCTGGGCGTTCTGAAGAGAAGTGGATGATACTTCTCATCAGAACGCCCAGCTAGTAAAAGTAGTAAACACGCCCCGATGTACGCACATAATACACGCCCAGTTGTACTTTTACTTTTAAACACGCCCACTTGGACTTTTGCAAGCCTCATTTGCATAAATACAAAAATGGTCATAACTTGGCCAAAAATGCTCGTTTAAAAAAACAAAAAACGTTACTGTAATCTACATTGCAGCGCCGATCTGCTGCAATAGCAGATAGGGGCTGCAAAATCTGGTGACAGAGCCTCTTTAACACTTTCAGCACCCTGGACAGTGACTGACGTCGACTAGCCTCATCTCTATGATGGTGGCTGCGCGAAAATCACGCAGCTGCGCATCATACACTGATGACACACGGAGCTGTCAAGTGCCTTTTGCGTACGCAAAACGCACACGCTCGTGTAAATGAGGCCTAAAACTGACAGAGAATCTATTAGGCCATGACTCTGGCATGGCCTAATAGGCAGTTGCTGAAGGCAGACCTGGGGACCTTTTTTTTAGGCCCCCGGCTGCCATGGAAACCCAACGGCGCCTCGCTATGGACAGTGGCATCTAATGGGATAAACTGCTGGAATTGGAGGCTGTTTATAACAGCTGTGCTCCTGTTGCTGATCGCGTGGGTACACTGGCAGTACCCACGCGATCAGAGCGACTGATATATCCTTCGCTATGCAGGAACTAGCACCTGCTTGTTACCGATATATCCATCGCTCGTCGTTAAGGGGTTAAGACCTTTAACCTTTTGTCTTTACAACTTTGATGCTTTTTATTTTTTTAGCTAAATTATTAAGAGTGTTTTGTAATGTACTTTTTTTTTTTTCTTACCAGTGCATCCAAAAATAACTTATGAAAATATTAAGGAAAAGGAGCGGGTACATCATGCGATGCTTCAGACATTTGGAGACGGCCCTCTTCCGAAGCTGGATTACGCATCATATAAGGTTTGCATTAACAATGGAGTCTGAAATATGAGTTACCTCTGAATAAAGAAAACCGCAAACCTCCAAAAACGAACGTGTTTTTCTGTCATTATGGGGTTAACTGTTTCTATAGAGCGGGTATTTCTAGTACCACATTTTACCTGCATGGGTTTTTTTTAATTATTATTATTCAATGACCGTTCTTCACCCTAAAAGTTAGTGGCTGAATATAGCCAAAATTGTAATTCATCCTGCAACATTAACCCCTTAATGACCAGCCTATTTTAAACCTTAATGACCAGGCCATTTTTTACGTTTTTCCATCGTCGCATTCCAAGAGCTATAACCTTTTTATTTTTGCGTCGACATAGCTGTATAAGGTCTTGTTTTTTGCGGGACAAGTTGTATTTTTTAATAGCACCATTTTGGGGGACATATTATTTATTTGATTAACTTTTATTTGGGGAGAAATAGAAAAAAAACCTGAAATTTCGCCACTCTTAAATCTACGCCGTTTACCGTGTGATATAAATAACACAATAACTTTATTCAGCGGGTTGTTACGATTGTAACGATACCAAATTTATATAGTTTTTGTATGTTTTACTACTTTTACACGTAAAAACGCTTTTTTTTCAAAATTATTTGTTTTTGTGTCTCCATATTGGAAGAGCCGTAACGTTTTTATTTTTTCGCCGATGCGGTTGTATGAGGGCTTTTTTTTGCAGGAAGACTTGTAGTTTTTATTGGTACCATTTTGGAGTAGATGCGACTTTTTTATCACTTTTTATGACATTTTTTCAGTCAGGATTCACAGAAAACAGCAATTTTTCCATAGTTTTTTATTACATTTTTTACGGCGTTCACCGTGCGGGTTAAATAATGTAATAGATTTATAGTCGGGGTCGTTACGGACGCGGCGATACCAAATATGTGTAACTTTTTTACTTCATTTTGTTTTTTTAATAGTAAAGCATTTTGTAAGGGGAAAAGCTGGGTTTTTCATTTATTTTCACTTTTTTTTTTAAATTAACTTTTTTATGAAACTTTTTTTTCACTTTTTTACTAGTCCCACTAGGGGACTATAATATGCGATCGCATTTATAATACACTGCAATACTGCGGCATGATCTAGCAGGCATTCGCTCCAGGCAGACCTGGGGGCCTTTATTAGACCCCCGGCTGCCATTGGAGACACAGACACTCGGCGATCGTATCGCCGGGTGTCGGT
The DNA here is from genome assembly GCF_050947455.1 of Rhinoderma darwinii. Taxonomy (NCBI): domain Eukaryota; kingdom Metazoa; phylum Chordata; class Amphibia; order Anura; family Rhinodermatidae; genus Rhinoderma; species Rhinoderma darwinii. The sequence continues at coordinate 102,239,794 of NC_134695.1, forward strand.
GGGAGAGAGAGGGAGCTCCCTCCCTCTCTCCAAAACCCCCAGATGCGGTGCACGCTATTGTGCACCGTATCTGAGGGGTTAAACGGGTGAGAGCGATACTAATATCGATCTCACACGGCAGTGCAGGGACGCCCCCAGCCCTCCGCTACCTCTGGCAGCTGAGAGCAGGGAGATTTGACAGCTCCCTGCTCTGTAAACTTATTCCGATGCTGCGACGTAAAAAGTCTATGACATCGGAATAAGGCCCGTTAGTGACCGACGTAAAAACACGATGGGCCGGTCACTAACGGGTTACGGGTATGTTCACATGCAGTGTTTTCAGGCGTATTTCGGGGCGTTTACGCCTTGAAATATTCCTGAAAAAAACGGAAGCTGAACGCCTACAATCATCTGCCCATTTAAATCAATGGGAAAAACCGCATTTGGTTCATACGGGGCGTCTTTCTACGCCGCTGTTTTAAAAAAACGGACCGTAAAAAGACGCTCCTTAAAAAGAAGTAGCATGTCACTTCTTGAGGCGTTTTTTTTTTTAGCTGATTTTCCATTGAACACTATGAAAAACGCCTCAAAAGAAGCTCCAAATTAAAAGAAGCTTCATTTTCAGCTTCAAAAACACCTGAAAATCAGAGGCTGTTTTCTCTGAAAACTGCTCCGTATTTTCAGACGTTTTTGAGTTTGCGTGTGAACATACCCTAAGGGCATGCCCACACGTGGCTGATTTCCTCTGCAACTGTCCGCATCAATGCCGCACATACTCTGCGTTGCAGATTCTGCGGCAGATCTACCCAAAATGTGCAGTAAATTGATGCGGACTAGCTGCTGCGGACTGCGGTAAAAGTGCTTCCCTTCTCTCTATCAGTGCAGCATAGAGAGAAGGGACAGCACTTTCCCTAGTGAAAGTAAACAAATTTCATACTTACCGGCCGTTGTCTTGGTGACGCGTCCCTCTTTCGGCATCCAGCCCGACCTCCCTGGATGACGCGGCAGTCCATGTGACCGCTGCAGCCTGTGATTGGCTGCAGCCGTCACTTAGACTGAAACGTCATCCTGGGAGGCCGGACTGGAGACAGAAGCAGGGAGTTCTCGGTAAGTATGAACTTCTATTTTTTTTACAGGTTGCTGTATATTGGGATCGGTAGTCACTGTCCAGGGTGCTGAAACAGTTAATGCCGATCGCTTAACTCTTTCAGCACCCTGGACAGTGACTATTTACTGACGTCTCCTAGCAACGCTCCCGTAATTCCGGGAGCCCCATTGACTTCCTCAGTCTGGCTGTAGACCTAGAAATACATAGCTCCAGCCAGAATGAAGAAATGTCATGTCAAAAAAGCAAGATGCATCCGCAGCACACATAACATGTGCATGACAGCTGCGGACTTCATCGCGGAATTTAGAATCTCCATTGAAGTCAATGGAGAAATTCCGCCGTGAGTCCGCCACAACTCCGCAACAGCCATTGCATGCTGCGGACACCAAATTCCGCACCGTAGCCTATGCTCCGCAGCAGAATTTTACGCATCGTCTAAACGAACACTGCTAAATAAAAGTGGAAGTCAATGGAGAAACGGCTCCGCTGCGGATTAACGCTGCGGAGTGTCCGCTGCGGAATTCAAGAGGAAATCCGCCACGTGTGGGCATGCCCTAATACTGACCGGAGATGTTGCTACAAGAAAACCTCCTACTAAAACTGGTTATCTTATACGTATCTGACTGCCCCAGCACGATCATCACTGTATCCGATAAACCTAATATGCACCATGTTTATTTCCATACAGCTGGAAAGCTCATTTAAAGGGGAAACTGGTATTGCCAATAATATTGAACCCTTTCGATGTGTTGTCAAGTTCTCCAGTCCTCATCTTCTGGAATCCATCAGATCTCTCGCACCATCAGGTAACCTGGATAAAATGGACGGTTTGTTTTGTGTATGCCTGAATTATTATTTGTGTATTGTATTCATTGTGTCTCTTTTCACAGGTTTAGCTGAAGCGCCCATCTCCAGCCTATTGTCCTGTATACCCCATAGAGGCAGAAATGTTTTTAAAGTCTCGGAGAAGAAACAATCAACAAGCAGCCAAGCTATTAACTAGAGACTATGAAAAACGCCACATATCCATAGTGGACTTCATGCTTATATAATAACCGAGCTCTGAAGCCAGAAAGACTGGACATTTTCTAAGGGAAGTGTTTTTGGATTTTGTGATTGGCTTTTCCTGATCTCCGACCCACAACCCGGCCCCCCCCCCCCCCCCCCCCCCCCGATTCCTCCCTTATCTTTGAGGAAATGGACTAATCGCAGAGAGATTTTCCAACAGGTTGAAAATCCCCCTGTGAGATCTGTAGCGCAACTGATAGCCAGAAGTGCTTAACGGGTCCGTGCATAGTAGCCATGAATATATTGGAGAGAGCTTAGAAAACGAAATTATGTATATATAAAAAACAATTTGTCGTTTTCCGGCTGACCACCTCCAAATTTTGTTCACTGCCGTTTTAATGTATATATTTGGCATTAAATGAAAATCTTTTCTAGCCGGTCCTGCAGTGGATACATCATCATTATTTTTCTGTGAGACCCTTTGCATTCTTTTTGTAGAAATATTTTATTTGGGAGGATTAATAATGTAGTCTTTGACTCCCCTTTGACTTTACAGTATTTTTGACGGCAAGAATAGAACTGCATACTACCATCAAAAGCGAGTGAAACCCCACTAACGCTAGTGTGAACAGAGCCTTACATATGCACCAGAAATGATCACCTGCTGGTAGAGACGTGCTGCGTATTAGGCAGTGCCCAATATTAGCTGATGGAGTGGATGATATTTTTAAAGGGCTTCTAAACTTTTGTCACTTTTGGCTTCACTTTACAAGTTTGTCTACCTTCATAGGAAATAAAATTGCAGTTTTGGAGGGCTGTTCCATTCCCTATGCAGGTACTGATATAGTTAAAAGAAATCATTGACCCTCCAGTGGATACGTGCTGAGAGGCCAGACGACACAATAGTAGAGAGCCCCTTTAACTAGTTACCATGGCAGCTGCAGCAGTGTCACATTGAGTTGTTTTTTTAATATATTTCAATTGTATTTTACACATTTACTTTATAATGACCTGTAATGTAAGCGTTTATGGCAGTACCCAGGACATTTTATGCTTTTTAGTTTTCTACACCAATTGGGTGTTTTTAGTTAAAGGCTTGTTAAGGTTTACAGATGGTCAAGAATTATTATTATTATTTTTCTTTTTATAGTGCACATACTTGTTTGTTTTAACAAATCTCATCCACACGCTGCGTAAAAATTCAGAGCAGAAATTCACCTGCGGTGCGTATTTTTCAGACCGCAACATGTCGATTCCTGCTGTGGGAAGTGGGCTGAATTGCTGCGGTTTCAGGAGAGGACACCATCTCCCAGCATTGCGAAATACGCATCATTCCTGCCATAAAAACGGCGCGTTTATGCCGCAGCGGAAAGTCTGCGACTTTCAACAGAATTGCTGCAGAAATTTTCGGCAACAATTCCGTTGTGTGTGTGTGAACAAGCCCTTACACCATACAGCACTGGTCTCCAGGTTGTCAGGTCATGCTCAGAGTTTAGTTTTGCACCAGGTTGGAGACCGCTGCCATACAGTATTATAGGAAAAAAAGAATGTGTTCTGTTTGCAAATTGATTTATGATTCGCCGGCCGCTAGGACAGATTGCCGCATTTAAAGCAGTTTTCCAGCCAGTAAAAATTTATGGCCTTTCCTCCGTGTGTTGCTGTTTGTAACCTTGAGATACTATGCTGTATGTAACGCTTTACAATACACCCCTGAATCGTACCAAATGAGTGTGCGTGTACGATTTTATACGTTGTTTCCACAACATGCCTTGTCCTAATGTATTTCTGCCTGTTAACTTGGTATTACCTTTTAATTAAAGATTTTATTTATGAACTAGACATTTCCATAAAGCCTGGGACCATATCCTTTCCATACTAGGCACTTTCTTCTTTTAGACCAGGGGTCTCAAGCACGCGGGCCGCATGCGGCCCCTGGGGCTGTCATCTGCGGCCCGCGGGTCACAGAGCCGCTAGTATCGGCTCTGCTCCGAGACTCTGGAATTCCCTGACATCGCTGTCCACATATGAACAGCGATGTCTGGGGCTTCCCCAGAGCCGGAGTCCCGGCAGAGCGCTAGTATAGGCTCTGCTCTGGGACTCTGTGGAATTCCCTGACATCGCTGTCCATATATGGACTGTGTCAGGGTCTTCCCCAGAGCGGAGTCCCGGGCAGAGCGCTAGTATAGGCTCTGCTCTGGGGCAGCCTCTGACATTGCTGTCCATACATCGACAATGATGTCAGGGGCTTCCCCAGAGCAGGAGTCCCAGTGATGTCAGGAGCACAGCTGGAGTCCCAGGAAGAGCCTACTAGCGTTCTGCCTGGGACTCAAGCTCTGGGGTTGCCCCTGACATCTCTGTTCATATATGGACAGTGATGTCAGGAGCAGAGCTGAAATCCCAGGCTGCACTCACAACTCTACTATTATATCATGTACTTTACTCCAGTCACATCCAGAGCTGCACTCAACTCTACTGTAACATCATGTACTATACTCCAGAGACATCCACAGCTACACTCACAACTCTACTGCAAGATCAGTAGATGCAGATGCAAACATCTTGTCTTATACTCCAAATAAATCTAGAGCTCCAGTCACAACTCTACTATTATATAATGTGCTATACTCCAGTCACATCCAGTGCTGCAGTCACAACTGTACTGTAACATCAGGTCCCATACTCCAAACAAATCCAGAGCTGCAGTCACAAATCTACTGTAGTTCGAGTGCTAGAAGCGGCTCTGCTCCGGGACTCCAGCTCTGGGCAAGACCCTGACATTACTGCGGCAGCATCCACCGAGGGCACTGCGGCACTATCTAAAAAGGGGCTGCCCAATCTTGACGGGTGTCTGCCAAACGCTGCTAACTGAGCCGCCGGACTGCATTTAGCGACACTTAAACTGGAAAGCTGGATTGTTGAAATAAGCACGTGGAGAAATATCTCAAATTTTTAAACCTAACGGTAGTATTATAGTAATGTAGTATTATAGTAATGTAGTATTATAGTAATGTAGTATTATTCTAGTAATATAGTGTTATAGTAGTTCAAATAACTAATTGATTAATAATAATTTTGTATTGTATCAAATTTGAAAGCAATGCTGCCCGTCAACTTCCCATTTTTTCTATATGCGGCCCACTTACCCGGCCGAGTTTGAGACCCCCTGTTTTAGACGATAGCCATACCTTTTGGCATGAATGTAGTTAAATTGGTTTTCCAGGATTAGAAAAAAAAAAGGATCTACTACTTTTTCCAGACACTTCTGTCCATGGGGTGTATCTGGTGTCCGCTCATCCACCGTCAAGTTAAGGATAACACCCAGTTACCAATACATATGTTTTCTGTTAGGCCATGTTCACACAGTGGATACACAGCGTAAAAGTACACAGCGTATCCGTCCTGGAACCTGCAAGGAATTCCGCCAAAAAAAAACGGGCCAAATTGTGGTGCAGTTTTTTTTGCCGGAATGTCCACTGCGGAAAATAGTGGTCGGGAAAAAAAAAGTTTATACTTACCCCGTTGTCATGGCGAAGTGTCCCTCTGTTGGCCATGTATCCGGGCTCCTGGGACGACGGTGCAGCCCATGTGACTGCTGCTGCCTGTGATAGGCTGCAGCAGTCACATGGATGAAACGTCATCCAAGGAGGGCGGCCTGGACGGAGAACAGAAGAACGCAACACTGTGACAAAGCCAGGGGGTAAGTATAGCCTTTTTATTCATTTCAAACTTAAAAAAAATAAAAAATAAATTTTTTTAAGTTTTGATTTTTGCAGTGGAATCACAGCTTTTCCTCCACAAAAATCACAACATTTACTGTTTTTTGCAGGTTTTACCTCCCATTGAATTTAATTGAGAAAACCCGCAACATAAAAGCAGCCATTCCGAAGCATAAATTGACATGCTGTGAATTTAAAAAAACGCACCGCATGTCAATTTTTGAAAGTTTTGTTCGGCGGGTGTTTATGCAACGTGTGGATGAGCTTTGTACAAATCTCATCCACTCTGCTGCTACCGTAATACGCTGCTGAATTTCCGCAATTAAATCTGTTGCGGAAAATCTGCAGTGTTTACACTACATGTGAACATGCTACGGATGCACGATGCATCAAAACTTCGATACAGTTTCGATACCGTGCACCCTCAAACGGTTCGATACCGTTAATGTATTATGATACTAAGCTGTGCGGCCGCACAGCTTAGTATAGTAACACATGAATATTGTTAGAGCGGGGCTGTTGTGTGATACAGCCATTGCCCCGCTCCTGAGAAGTGCGCGTGCGGTCAGCACGATGTGATGCAACCAGCGCTGCACTAATGAGCCCCGGCACTGAGGACAGAACATGGCGGGCGCACCGCAAAACACCCCTATGTTCTGTCTTCAGTGCCTGCGCCGCCGCTCATTAGTGCAGCGTCGGCCGCATCACCTCATGCTGACTGTGCACTTATTGTCAGGAGCCGGGCAATGGCTGTATTACACAGCCGCAGTCCCGCTGTAACGGCGGAGATCAGAGAAACCTCTCGTCTGCCGTTATTCCCTTGAATGCTGCGATCAAAGCTGACCGCAGCATTCAAGGGGTAAATGAGAAGGGGGATCCCTCTGATGGATCGAGGGCCATATATGGGCAGACAGTCCAGGGTCCATTGAAGGACCCCAGTGCTGTCTGACCATATTTTCTGTTGTTGGGGCATACCGAGGTATGCCCTAATAACTGCCTGTGTACTATCAGTATATGGATATATGCCCGTACATTAAAGTTTAAACCTAAAAAGTAATGTTAAATGTGAGGCACACGGAGGTTCAAAATTATTAATACCACGTGCCTCACATCAGAAAATGGTAGAACTTTTTTTTTTATTTTATTTTTTTATTCTTGTTGGCAAAATTATCGTTTTGGTATAGAGTATCGCAATACTACACGAAGTATCTGCATCGAAGTTCAAATTCTGGTATCGTGACAAATCTAGAACATACCCTTACAATAAGGGCAGAACTACTTCGGTAAGTGTCTGGACCACTTCGGTTCTAGTCAATAAGTTTGGCCATCGCTCCTTTTGAAATCCAATGATTTTCATAACCTGAACCAAATGGGTCCTGTCATGTATTGAGCAGTGTTGACCCCTTTGTTAGGAGCATTACTGGGGTCACAGGTTTCAGACGCAACCGATGTACTTTGCTGACACACCTGATTCTGAATACGCGAATCATTTTCCCATCTTCGGGATTGGCAAATAACCTGAAACGATTCGGTCCTCTCCAGTAATGGTTACCTAAAACCTGGAAGCTTAAAGTTAGGCCTGATTCACACGAGCGCTGCTCATCTCGAGGTGCATCCGGCTCAGCGCTGCGGGACGTGATGTCTCACATCCACCATAGTTGAGAGTCGATGGAGGGATGCGTGATGCGTGAAAAGATAGAACATGTCCTATTTTCGCACGGTCCGTTGAAACAATGGCTGTGTGAACGGCCACATTGAATTACATAGGTCCGTGGGACGGCCGCTGTTTGAACGGCCGTCTCATGGACGTTTAACACGTTCGTGTGAATCAGGCCTTAAGTTAAATTTATTATGAGATAGTCTTGTAAGTAGTTGGTGAATTTACTGAAGAGTCGCCCGTATGTGATATTACTTTTGAGGATGTAAATTGCTCCTTACATTACATGGAAATTAATTGTAACACAACCTGATGATTGTGTAATGTGTTCCTTGTATCCGGTGTAATTTACCATTACAGACTAAGGCCCCTTCCACATCCTGTCTGTATTACGGTCCGCAATGACGGAGAATTTTTACGGTCGTGTGCATGGGGCCTTAGTCGTGACGCACGTGAGTTGGTAACACTTTATACTGCACTGTAATGATTCTTGGGATGCATTAGTGACATCCAGGACACCTCTTGGAAAAATTTGGATGGAAAGTGTAAAAATATTGTGCAGCGTCTGCAGAATTCTGCAGTATTTTTGATGTCTCTATAATAGAAATTGCAAAACTCTTGCGAAAAAGGACAAATGTCCTCTGCCCTTCAATGTAAAAAAACAAAAAACTTTTAGTATTTAGATATCTTTCCACTGAGGCCTTAGGGTCTGTTCCCATACCTAATCTGCAGTGGAAAAAAACCCGCTGGTAAATCGGTCACGTAAATCTGCACCAAACAGGGTGTTTTTGCTGAGCATATTGCTGCTGAAATGCTTTGCTTTTTTAGTTTTAAATATTGATTATAGCAAAGTATATGTGCACCTGCGGATTTCCTGCGCTTTTTACTGCATTTCCCCAGCGTAAACGCTGTTAAAACCTGTTGCAGAATTTCTGCTCCTCATTGAAATCTATGGGCCATCTATACGCAGCATAAATTGACATGCAGCGAGATTGAAAGTCGCACCACAGAACACTTTCTGCACGACTTTTCCGCAGCCGAAGGCCTAATTCACACGCACGTATTATATGTCCATGTGACGGCCATTACTGGCACCGGGACCTATGTAATTCAATGGGGCCATTCACACAGCCTTTGTTTCAACGAACCGTGTGAAGGGTCCGTGAGAAAACCGGACATGTCCTATTTTTTTAGCGCATCCCTCCATAGACTCTAGTCTATGGGGAATGCGTAATAACGCGTCCCGCAGCGCACGGATGCACCTTGGACGTGAAAAATGGCAGTTTTTCACGCCCGACATGCACAACGCTCGTGTGAATCCGGCCTTAGGCTATGTAAAAATCACGCAGTGTGTCCGACCGGGAACCCGCATGATATTCTGTACGAAAAATCGCACCACATTGTGCGATTTTTCGGACGGAAATTCTGGTGCGGAGGGAAGCCATTCATACTTACCCGCTCCCTCCTCTGACGTCTGCTCCGGCCTCTCTGGATTACTTTTCAGGCCATGTGACGCTGCAGCCTGTGATTGGCTGCAGCGGTCACATTGGATGCCACGTCATCCCAGGAGGCCGTACTGCAGGAAGAAGGAGGGCGTGCTGGGTAAGCATGTTTTAATTTTTTGCTTCCGGCGTTGTGTCTTTTGTGGAGTAAACGCTGTAATTCTGCTACAATCTCCATTGAATTCAATGGGCAAATCCCGCAACGAAAAATGAACAAAAACGCAACATAAATTGACATGCTGCGGAATTAAATTCTGCACTGCAGATCAAGTTAACGTTTAGGGTATGTTCACACGCCCTATTTACGGACGTAATTCAGGCGTTTTACGCCTCGAATTACGCCCGAAAAAACAGCTCCAAACCATCTGCAAACATCTGCCCATTTAATTGAGTGGGTCTTACGGTGTTCTGTGCAGACGAGGTGTATTTTTACGCACCGCCGTCAAAAGATGGCACATAAAAAGACGCCCGCCTCAAAGACGTGCATGTCACTTCTTGGGACATAATTGACTCCATTGAAAAACAGCTCCAATTACGTCCGTGATGGACACCGCGAAAAACGCGTGCACTTGTCAAAACGTCTGAAATTCAGAAGCTGTTTTCGCCTGAAAACAGCTCCGTAATTTCAGACGTATTTGGCGTTGCCGTGTGAACATACCCTTACGCTGCAGGTTTTTTTTTTTTGTAGCGTGGGCATAAGGTTTTCTAAATCTCATCCACTTTGCTGCTACTGTAAACGCTGCGGCATTTCCGCACAGTATTCGGTTGCGGAAATTCTGCAACGTTTACGCTACGTGAGAACCCGGCCTTAGTTTGGATTCACAAGCGGCGTTCCATACGTCTAAATAGGGTTCGCAAAAATCCATGCATCTGCTCTGCAGAAACAACGCCATTCAGATGTATAAAACAGGTTTTCAGTTGCAGAAATTTTCTGCAAAATATCTGCCATGTTTGATTTCACCCTAAGGCTGGGTTCACACGAGCGTGGCGTTTTTGCGTGCGCAAAAACCACTTAACAGCTCCGTGTGGCAGCAGCATATGATGCGCGGCTGCGTGCTTTTCGCGCAGCCGCCATCATTATGACACTCCATTTGGATGTTTGTAAACAGAAAAGCACGTGGTGCTTTTCTGTTTACATTCATCCTTTTGACAGCTGTTGCGCGATGCTTCCGTGCGGCATGCATGGTTTTCACGCACCCATTGACTTCAATGGGTGCGTGATTCGCGCAAAACGCCGAAAGAACGGACATGTCGTGACTTTTTTTCAGCGGACTCACGCTGGGTAAAAATCAAGCACATGTCCGCACGGCCCCATAGACTAATATAGGTCTGTGCGACGCGCGTGAAAATCACGCGCATTGCACGTTCGTAATTCCCGTTCGTCTGAATGAAGCCTAAGGCTGGATTCATGCATTTCGTACTAGTTGCAGATTTTTGAGCTAAAGCCAGAAGTGGTTTAAATAGCAATGGGGAAATCTAAAGGAAGAACCTAAACTTCACTATCCTCCTGGATCCACTTCTGGCTTTGGTTAAAAAAAAAAAATTGCATTAAAATCTGCAACAAATATGTGATGTGTGAATCCAGCCATAGAGTTCACAGAAGTGTCAAGCCAGATGCAATTACCTAAAAGCTACCACTAGATGTCGCACTCTACCAATATCCAATTATTCCACTCTACATAGGTGCCAAGGAGGAGATAATGCATTGCTATAATGTGTGAGCAGGTCCTGTTTGAGCTAGTTCTGGCAAATCTCAGCTAAATTGGTATTATTTATTTTAAAGCCAACAAGATGTAATATATTATCTGCTGACAAGTTTTCTAAAAGGCAAATAATATAAAGTTACGCTACAAAACAGTAAAAACTTTTTATGCATAGCAGTAAACAGGCCTCGTGCACACATGATTACGGCACAGACAGCCACCGAGTGTCATCCGTGGGCCGCCTGCAATTCACGGACCGTGCACGAATTGATTTAAATCATTGGCCGGGCTCCTGGCCAATACACGAACCCTGAAAATCACGGTCGTGTGCATGGGCCCATAGAAATGAATGGGTCCTGAATTCATCCACACATTCATGTGCACGAGGCCCGATACCCACATAGCGTAAACGCTGCGGTGTTTCCACAACGGAATTCTGTGCGGGAATTCCGCAGCATTTACAATAGCAGCAAAGTGGATGAGATTTAGAAAATCTCATGTCCATTCTGAAAAAAAAAGTTAATTTAAATCCGCAGCATTTAAGATGAATTTCCGTTGCAGGTTTTCCCCCATTGAATTCAATGGGGATGCAAATCCCGCAACAGAAAGCCAAGTGTCGTGACTTTTGCAGCGTATTCGTAGCGATTACACTGCAAAAATAGCAACTACGGAAAAATGAAAAAAAAACATACTTACCCAGAAGTCTGTGTTTATTTGTCCAGTCCGGCCCCATGGGATGATGTCGCATTCAATGTGAACGCTGCAGCCAATCACAGGCTGCAGCAGTGGTCACGTGGGATGAAACTTAATCCCAGGAGGCCGGCCTAGGTGACGTCAGAGGGCCGGCCTCCTGGGATGACGGTACATACCATGTGACCGCCGCTGCAGCGGTCACATGGGTTGCAGCGTCATCCAGGGAGGCCGGACCCATAACAACGGCCTAGGTATAAGCGGAAAATCTGTCCGAAAAAAAGCACCCCATTGTGGTGCGATTTTTCAGACGGAATATACTGCGGGTTCCAGGTCGGACACACTGCGTGAGTTTTACGCAGCATATCTGACCTCTGGGAACCCCCAGCCTAAGGCTCTGGACCACAATTGCTAGTAAAACAAATCAAAAGTCTATATAGGGGCTGTAGCAGGGACACATCCTCTACAATCAATATACAGGTGTCCCATACATTGCACATAGAAGGGGAGGCCCGTGTACTGACCTGAGCGCCGCTGCATATAAACATTAAATAAGAGGGCTAGCTAAAAATAAAATATCCTGGACAGCCTACCTAATACATTAATATTATAACGTTTTTGGCTGATTTACATATATTATTTTTAAGAACTGCCTTTGCTGAAAGGCCTCCTTGTGATGCTGCAGGTTCTGTGCTCATTTGGTGTTCCCTGTGAAGCTTGTTCTCTCCCCTTCTCACCCTGCTGTATCCTGTGTGGCTGTTTCTCCTGCACCTGACTTCTCACACACTTATGGCTGTGCAAGTTGTCGGTTTTGTAAGAAAATGCACCTCAGAAGTCACCTCTGAGATATTAGCAAGGGGGTGTATATGACTGCAGGATCGGAGTACACACAATTTTTTTAATTTTTAACCATGCAGTAATATTTGTATGATCCTGATGGACATAACTCTACTTAGGTCTTGTTCACGCAAAAAAAAAATATTTGTAATTAAAACTGTTTGCTTAAATTTTTTTATTTTAGATTCATTGGTTGCAAATTCGCATATAGCCTTTAAATACACAAAAAGTCTTTAACAAAAGAATTGTGGAAGCATCACATGCTGCAATAATTAAAACAAAAACTCTGGTTTGCTGTGTTTTTGGCCCAGTGTTCTGTTGACCCTCGTGTCTACCTTGAATATGGACTCAAACAACCTAAAATAAGCCGTACAACAAAAATCAACTACTGTTAGGCCCTGTTCACACAGTTTTATTCAGGCAGAAAAAAATCTGCCTCATAATTCCTTCAGGATTTTTAAGGCAGATTTTGATCTGCCTGCACACGTTTTTTCCATAGTGGATTTCGCAATGTGGCCTTTGGAGCTAATGCAGGAAACGTATCGAAAAAATGCTCAGAAACAAGTGCCGAAGGTTTTTTCTGCCTCCCATTCGTTTCAGTGGGAGGTCAGAGGCGGAAACCGTGGCAAGCAAGGACATGGCGCTTTTTTCCCCCCCTCGAGTGGCCAAAAGTCACCCAGAAAAAAAAAACACCTCTGCCTCCCATTGAAATCAATGGGGAGGGGGGGGGGGTGATTCTGGCCGTTATTTGGTCCGTTGAAACAATAGCCGTGTGAACGGCCTCATTGAATTACATAGGTCCGTGTGACAGCCGTCACACGGACGTATCACACGTCCGTGTGAATAAGGCTTTATTCGGACGAACGAGTATAAACTCAGATGTGAGTTTTGCACGTCCGAGTCGCACCAGTGCGGGACAAGTTTTTACGGATCCGTCATAGACTTGAGTCTATTGAGGGATTTGTGAAAACAGACAAAAATAGGATACGTCCAATTTTTTACGGGCCCTTAACACGGTGCATTAAAACAACGGCCGTGTGAACAGCCCCATAAAAATACATGCAGTCGTGTGACGGCCATTATAACAACGGCCGTCCCATAGACGATATTTACGTTCATCTGAATAAGCCCTTGAAACCATAGCATGATGTGAGAGCTGCCAAGCTGCTTCCTTCCTTCCATGCTGTCAACACAATGCCAATCCAACATTAGACCCAGTTCACACTGAGTTTTTTTACGCGAAAACCGTGTCGGAATCAGCAGCAAAAAAATCAGAAACTGGCTTCCGTTAATATCAATAGGAGGTGGAGGTGTTTTTTTTTTCCGTGGCAATTTTAAGCCACACGCAGTAAAAAAAAAACAAAAAAACAAAAAACAGAAAAACCTGCATGCTCTTTACTGCTGCGGTCCCGCCTCTGACCTCCCATGGAAATCAACGGGAAGCAGAGAAAGCGTTTTTTGCCTGCGGCGCTCAATTGCCACGGGCAAAAAACACTGTGAAAATTGCGGCAAGAATTTGCAGGGAGGTCAAAATCAGATTTTTCTGCCTGCAGAAAAGCTTGGTGTGAACAGGGACCTTAAAGTGAATCTCTACCTTTTAAAGGTAGAGATAGGTCATCAATATATGGATAGGTTAGGAGTATATGATCGGTGTGCGGCCGACACCCGGACCCCACACTGATCCGCCACTCCGGCTGCCTCCAGGTACTAGATGTTTTGAACGGTATGCAGTAGTTGGAGCCGGTAGCAGATGGCTCCGACCTCTGCATAGCGGCCGTTTGGCAGAACTGCAGCTCTTCTCCTATTCACTTGTTTCACAAATTTCTTTAATTTGAATTTTTCCTACATCAGATTATTATACAGTGTGTTGTATAAAGACTACACTCCCCGGAATACAAATCACCAGAACAAGCTTTGTGCAGACACTGAACCAGCAAGGAATATTGAGAGATTTATGCTCCGAAGCCAGTAGAATTTTTAATGCAGCTCTGGGCTGTAGTACAGGCTGTAACTCAGGATCAGTACAAGATAACTATTACAACAGTAAAGGTCAACATACTCTGTAATATTGATGTCTCAAAATTAAGGAAGCTTTTTTAACTGGTTGCCGACACAGGACGAGAATGCTCGTCCTGAGCGGCGAGTACTTGGCGCATTAGGACGAGCATTCTCGTCCTGTGGGACAGCCGTCTGTGCGCGCGATCGAGAGTGGGGCAACGGCTGTAATACACAGCCACGGCCCCGCTCCGACAGCGGAGAGGAGAGAAACATCTTCTCTCCGCTGTTAACCCTTTGAGTGCTGCAATGAAAGCTGATCGCGACATTCAAGGAGAGGGGACTGCACTTTGATCGCGTCACAGAAGATAACTTTGATGCTATCAAAGCCAACAACTCGTATGGCCAGACCGCCCAGGGCATACTGATAAATCCCTTAATGGGATTTAAAAAAAAAAATTTAAATGAATGTAATTTTTTTTATGATAAATAAATAAAAAGTAAAAAAAATACACAGAAACACGCATTTTTTTTATAATAAATAAACTTTTTTAAATATAAGTCCCAAAACATGAAATAATATAGACATATTTGGTATCGTCCCGACCGTAACAACCTAAACAACAAATGTATAACATTATTTATGATGATCGGTGTATGGTGTAAAAAAAAAAATTAAAACTGCAGCGGAACTGCTTTTTTTCTGCATTTTCGCCAAAATAAAAATTTATAGAAATTAAGCGATAATGTATTTGTACCAAAAAATGGTACCTACATAAAGTACAACTCGTCCCACAAAAAACAAAGTCTCCTACAACTACGTTGTACAAAAAATAAAAGAGTAATGAGCGTCGGGATGCAAAGAGGGAAATCTAAAAAAAATTGTTCTGTCCTCAAGGCCAAAATTGGCCGTGTCCTTAAGGAGTTAATTTGTATTATTAATATTCCATAATATCTTCTGATGACATCAGCAGAATCTGTTCATGAGCTGTTTACCTTGCCTGTAATATATCAATGGAGAATACCCAGGCTGTCCGTATCGCCATCAGCACATTGAGACCAGAATCACACACGTGGTTTTGATGCAGTTTTGGCTCAGTTTTTTTTAGCGAAAGCCAGAAATGGATATATATGAAGGAAAGATATATAGAGAAGACTGATCCATCGCTTCTCTTTTGTGTCTACTTCTGAGTTTGGCTAAAAAAAAAACGGAGACAAAAACTGCATCAAAAGTGTGTGCGTGTGATCGTGTCCTAAGTCTACCCCTCTATTCTCTCCTTTGATAGGATGTAGGCAGAGGCGTAAGTTGAAGCTCTTGGATCCCAATGCAAAAACCGTAACAGGGCCCCTACCTACCATGCGCTATTTATAATACTGGTGATTTCTTATGTGGCAGAAGGGCCTTTGGGCCCTCTGAGGCACCAAGGCCCGGGTATGACAGCTACCTCTGCACTCCCTATAGCCAAGCCCCTGGATAGAGGGACATAGATGGTGCCTGCCTTCTGATGATGTCATCAGAAAAGACATCCCCTCACCAGCTCTCCCTTATTATTTCAATTGCTCCCACTTGTAATGGAAGGGATATGGGTAATATAAGTATATGGGAGAGCTGATGAATGTACTGTGAAAAGTTGATAAAACTTTCTGAAGTAGTCAGTTTTGGCTTTCTTATGGAACAGTGGCAATAGTCTGTATAAAAACAACCCTCTCTGAAGGTCACCCATTACATAAACAAAAGTATTTACTGTCGATACTCCTGATAATAATTTGATACATTTACACTAATTAGGTGGACACAATTAGGGATATTAGTGACTACCAATGTTTATACACAGGATAATTAATCTCTATGGCATATCTAAAGCCGTAATCACGAGTCACCACACAACTAAACAGACCCTAGACACGGCAGTCTGCAAAACTGTGACTGCGGCTCTGGAATATAATACAGACTGTAACTCAGAATCAGAACAACATACACTACCGTTCAAAAGTTTGGGGTCACCCAGACAATTTTGTGTTTTCCATGAAAACTCACACTTATATTTATCAAATGAGTTGCAAAATGACTAGAAAATATAGTCAAGACATTGACAAGGTTAGAAATAATGATTTTTATTTGAAATAATAATTTTCTCCTTCAAACTTTGCTTTCATCAAAGAATGCTCCATTTGCAGCAATTCCAGCATTGCAGACCTTTGGCATTCTAGCTGTTAATTTGCTGAGGTAATCGGGAGAAATTTCACCCCATGCTTCCAGAAGCCCCTCCCACAAGTTGGATTGTCTTGATGGGCACTTCTTGCCCACCATTCGGTCAAGCTGCTCCCACAACAGCTCTATGGGGTTGAGATCTGGTGACTGCGCTGGCCACTCCATTACAGATAGAATACCAGCTGCCTGCTTCTTCCCTAAATAGTTCTTGCATAATTTGGAGGTGTGCTTTAGGTCATTGTCCTGTTGTAGGATGAAATTGGCTCCAATCAAGCGCTGTCCACAGGGTATGGCATGGCGTTGCAAAATGGAGTGATAGCCTTCCTTATTCAAAATCCCTTTTACCTTGTACAAATCTCCCACTTTACCAGCACCAAAGCAACCCCAGACCATCACATTACCTCCACCATGCTTGACAGATGGCGTCAGGCACTCTTCCAGCATCTTTTCAGTTGTTCTGCGTCTCACAAATGTTCTTCTGCGTGATCCAAACACCTCAAACTTCGATTCGTCTGTCCATAACACTTTTTTCCAATCTTCCTCTGTCCAATGTCTGTGTGCTTTTGCCCATATTCATCTTTTCCTTTTATTAGCCAGTCTCAGATATGGCTTTTTCTTTGCCACTCTGCCCTGAAGGCCAGCATCCCGGAGTCGCCTCTTCACTGTAGACATTGACAATGGCGTTTTGCGGGTACTATTTAATGAAGCTGCAAGTTGAGGACCTGTGAGGCGTCTATTTCTCAAACTAGAGACTCTAATGTACTTGTCTTGTTGCTCAGTTGTGCAGCGGGGCCTCCCACTTCTCTGGTTAGAGCCTGTTTGTGCTGTCCTCTGAAGGGAGTAGTACACACTCTTGTAGGAAATCTTCAGTTTCTTGGCAATTTCTCGCATGGAATAGCCTTCATTTCTCAGAACAAGAATAGACTGTCGAGTTTCACATGAAAGCTCTCTTTTTCTAGCCATTTGGAGAGTTTAATTGAACCCACAAATGTAATGCTCCAGATTCTCAACTAGCTCAAAGGAATGTCAGTTTTATAGCTCCTCTAAACAGCAAAACTGTTTACAGCAGTGCTAACATAATTGCACAAGGGTTTTCAAGTGTTTTCTAATCATCCATTAGCCTTCTAACACAGTTATCAAACACAATGTACCATTAGAACACTGGAGTGATGGTTGCTGGAAATGGGCCTCTATACACCTATGTAGATATTGCATTAAAAAACAGACGTTTGCAGCTAGAATAGTCATTTAGCACATTAACAATGTATAGAGTGTATTTCTGATTAATTTAATGTTATCTTCATTGAAAAAAACTGTGCTTTTCTTTCAAAAATAAGGAAATTTCTAAGTGACCCTAAACTTTTGAACGGTAGTGTACATACATACATACACACACATATATACATACACACATGCAAACATACATACATACATACATACATGCACATAGATACACTTTTTTTGACGAGCCGTCATTTTACGCTCTGTATTTTGACAACGACGTGTAAAATGACAGCTCGTCTGCACAGAACATCGTAAGACCCATTGCAAGCAATGGGCAGATGTTTGCTGACGTATTGGAGCCGTCTTTTCAGGCATAATTCGAGGCGTAAAACGCCTCCATTACGTCTGAAAAGAGGTCGTGTGCACATACCCTTATACTTAGCGGATACATATAAGGCCTCATTTACACGAGCGTAATATACGCGCGTGCTTTTCACGCGTGTCGTACGCACCTATATTACTCTATGGGGCAGTGCAGACGATGCGTGAATTTTGCGCAGCGCGAGTGCGTTGCGTAAAACTCACGACATGTTCTATAATCGTGTGTTTTTCGCGCATCACGCACCCATTGAAGTCAATGGGTGCGTGAAAACCACGCATGCCGCACGGAAGCACTTCCGTGCGAACTGCGTTATTCGCGCAAGAGCTGTCAAAAGGATGAATGTAAACAGAAAAGCACCACGTGCTTTTCTGTTTACAAACATCCAAACGGAGTGTCAAATTAGAGATGAGCACACCGAACTTCACCGGGTTCGGCCGAACTCGTTTTGACCGAACCCGGCAAAAAATTTTCCGGTACGCGACGTCAGGAGACAGTCACTGTCCACGGTGCTGAAAGAGTTAAACTGGTTCAGTACGCTGGACAGTGACTTCCGATCCCAATATACATGAACGTGTAGAAAAAAAAAGAAGTTCTGACTTACCGATAACTCCTGGCTTCTTCCTCCAGTCTGACCTCCCGGGATGACAATTCAGTCCAAGTGACAGCTGCAGCCAATCACAGGCTGCAGCCAATCACAGGCTGCAGCGGTCACATGGACTGCCGCGTCATCCAGGGAGGTGGGGCCGGATGACAAGAGAGGGACGCGTCACCAAGGCAACGGCCGGGAGACCGGACTGGAGGAAGCAGGAAGTTCTTGGTAAGTATGAACGTCTTTTTTTTTTATTCACAGGTTGGTGTATATTCTGATCGGAATTCACTGTCGAGGGTGCTGAAAGAGTTACTGCCGATCAGTTAACTCTTTCAGCACCCTGGACAGTGACTGACGTCGACTAGCCTCATCTCTATGATGGCGGCTGCGCGAAAATCACGCAGCCGCACATCATACACTGATGACACACGGAGCTGTCAAGTGCCTTTTGCTCACGCCAAACGCTGCGTTTTTTGGTGTGCGCAAAACGCACACGCTCGTGTAAATGAGGCCTTACTCCGACAGTTTAGTTTAATATAATAGATGCCCCAGCAAATTGTCCTGCAGGTAGCGACCTTAGTGTCGGAGGTTCGGATCTGTGTCCGTCCGCATGGCTGGCGCTCCACTATGCCTTATTATGACATTTATAATATTGGAGGTTTGGAATGGATACCGTAGAGTTGTTAAAATGTTGAAAATTGAATAAAGACAACTTTAAAAAAAAAAAAAACTAAAAAAACTATACATGCAAAATCTGCACTGTTGGAGCGAGGCCTAAAAGGGGTTTTCTAGGAATTTACTTTAATGGCGTTTTCTACAGACGCAAACCACATTAATGCAGCTTTTTTTTCCCCTTCAGTGCAGGAATATACAAGGACTTCTAATTCTGGTGTATTGATTTGCAGAATAGTAAACCAGCATTGAGAATGCCTGTGTGACGATGCCTGTTGCCATGACAACCATGAAGTCACCCTCTCTTTAGCCAAGTGTGACTTTTTTTTTTTTAATGAACAAGAATAGACATTTGAAGTGACACGCTAATGGAGTTGCAGTGTTTGTTTCTTTCTCATACTCACGACTCAGTACTTAAAGGTGTTGAGATTATCTCAGTGACAAGGATCACGTACTAAGGCTGTTTTCTTATTTATTAGAATACCCCGCTAATTCCTACTGTGATTGGAGATGATATGAGGATGTTTTTGTACTGCACCTTTGGCACTGAGATATCTAATTATACTATTTTTATTTTACCCATTCATATCTCACTTTCATTAATGGTGTTATTAAAGGGGTTGTCCACCTTCTGACAACTGATGACCTA
This sequence comes from Rhinoderma darwinii, assembly GCF_050947455.1. Classification (NCBI taxonomy): domain Eukaryota; kingdom Metazoa; phylum Chordata; class Amphibia; order Anura; family Rhinodermatidae; genus Rhinoderma; species Rhinoderma darwinii. Next base: position 102,259,717 of record NC_134695.1, read on the forward strand.
TACACCGGATAGGTCATCAGTATATCATCGGTGCGGGTCCCACACCCGGACCCCGCACCGATAAGCCGCTCCGGTGGCCTGCGGGCACCAGATGTTATGGCACATAATGCTATGTACGGAGTTCAAAAGCAGTTGGCTCCATACATAGCATAGCGGCCGTGCTGCAGAACTGCAGGTCCGCTCCTATTTACAGTACTGCAGCTCGGCCGCTATTCCGTGGCCGAAGCTAACTGCTTCCGGCATGCACGTCCGGTGCGCGGAGGCATCGGACCAGCTGATCTGTGCGGGGCCCAAGTGTCGGACCCCCACAGATCATGTACTGATTACCTATTCCGTGGATAGGTCATCAGTTGTCAGAAGCTGGAAACCCCCTTTAAGGATTAGAAAAAAAATGGCTGCTTTCTTTCAAATATAGTGCCACACAAGTGGTATTGCAGCCAAGCCCCATTCACGTCAATGGAGTTGAGCTGGAATACCAGAAACAAGGCTGGATTCACACATGCAGTTTTGACGCAGTTTTAGGTGCAGTTTTTGTAGCCAAAGCCAAGAATGGATCCAAAGAGAAGGAAAAGTATAAAGTAAAAACTGATGCATCTCCTTTCTATTGTTTTCACTTCTGTGTTTGGCTCAAAAAACAGAGCCAAAAACTTCATCCAAAACTGTGTGTGTGATCCAGGGCTTAGGCTTCATGCATACACCTGTATTACAGTATGAGGTGTTTAGATTAAGTCAGTGACAAGGATCACGTACTGCAGGATGCTCAGAAGATAAAAGACAAAAGGTGCCCATAGACATACTTTACCTTTGCGCGCACCAAAAAATACACAGGTATTTTCTAGAAGTATTGCTGAGTCTGTAAAACCCCTCAGCTTCTGCAGAACCTCATTTTGAAGAGGAAGCAGTTTGTGTTATTCAACCAGTAACTGACATGAAGTTCCTGCTTACTCTTCAAAAAGAAGTTTTGCAGTAGCGAGGCGTGTATTATAAGGAATAATGTACCACATGCTGTAAATTATTAAAGGGTAACTAAACTTTCAACAAACTTCTGACATGTCATAGTGACATGTCTTAAGTTTTTATTGGTGGGGAGTCCGAGTACTGAGACCCCCACCAATCACTAAAACGAAGCAGCAGAAGCGCTCCTGTGAGCGCTCAGCCGCTTCATATTCTGTTCGGCTTTTTCCGGAAATCAATGTATCAGAGTACGGGCTCAATAGAAATTCTAGGCCGAACAGGAGCGCTTCTGCTGCTTCGTTTTAGTGATTGGTGGGGGTCTCAGTGCTCGGACCCCCACCAATAAAAACTTATGACATGTCACTATGATAAAACTGTAATATATATGTGAGATCTGTAGTGTACATGTAATATATATGTGAGATCTGTAGTGTACATGTAATATATATGTGAGATCTGTAGTGTACATGTAATATATATGTGAGATCTGTAGTGTACATGTAATATATATGTGAGATCTGTAGTGTACATGTAATATATATGTGAGGTTTGTAGTGTACATGTAATATATATGTGAGGTTTGTAGTGTACATGTAATATATATGTGAGATCTGTAGTGTACATGTAATATATATGTGCTCTGGAATGTGCTACCCCAGACAATCAGATTAATTCCCAATATCCACAGTTTTAAACGTGCCCTGAAAACACATCTTTTTAGACATGCCTATAACATTCCCTAATCTGACTCCTTTCCATGGCCCTCCATTTAGATTAGTCATCAGAATAAGATTCCCTCACACTCCTTCTCTTCATGTCCGTCATACACGGATACTGGCTGGTGACCGGCTCATGCAGCTTTATGTCACCACCGCATGTGTATAAAAATGGCCGGACCATTGTACAGAACAAACACTATTACACTTTGTGTCTCCCTTATGTCCTCATAGATTGTAAGCTCTTGCGAGCAGGGTCCTCACTCCCCAGGTTTGAATTGTAAATGAACTTTGTCACTATGTAATGTCTGATATTGTTTGTTTCATGTTCCCTCTAAATTGTAAAGTGCTGCGTAATGTGTTGGCGCTATATAAATAAAGATTATTATTATTATTATTATTATATATGTGTGTTTTGTAGTGTACATGTAATATATATGTGAGATCTGTAGTGTACATGTAATATATATGTGAGATCTGTAGTGTACATGTAATATATATGTGAGGTTTGTAGTGTACATGTAATATATATGTGAGATCTGTAGTGTACATGTAATATATATGTGAGATCTGTAGTGTACATGTAATATATATGTGAGATCTGTAGTGTACATGTAATATATATGTGAGATCTGTAGTGTACATGTAATATATATGTGAGATCTGTAGTGTACATGTAATATATATGTGAGATCTGTAGTGTACATGTAATATATATGTGAGATCTGTAGTGTACATGTAATATATATGTGAGATCTGTAGTGTACATGTAATATATATGTGAGATCTGTAGTGTACATGTAATATATATGTGAGGTTTGTAGTGTACATGTAATATATATGTGAGATCTGTAGTGTACATGTAATATATATGTGAGGTTTGTAGTGTACATGTAATATATATGTGAGATCTGTAGTGTACATGTAATATATATGTGAGGTTTGTAGTGTACATGTAATATATATGTGAGATCTGTAGTGTACATGTAATATATATGTGAGATCTGTAGTGTACATGTAATATATATGTGAGATCTGTAGTGTACATGTAATATATATATGTGAGATCTGTAGTGTACATGTAATATATATGTGAGGTTTGTAGTGTACATGTAATATATATGTGAGATCTGTAGTGTACATGTAATATATATGTGAGATCTGTAGTGTACATGTAATATATATGTGAGATCTGTAGTGTACATGTAATATATATGTGAGGTTTGTAGTGTACATGTAATATATATGTGAGATCTGTTGTGTACATGTAATATATATGTGAGATCTGTAGTGTACATGTAATATATATGTGAGGTTTGTAGTGTACATGTAATATATATGTGAGATCTGTAGTGTACATGTAATATATATGTGAGGTTTGTAGTGTACATGTAATATATATGTGAGATCTGTAGTGTACATGTAATATATATGTGAGGTTTGTAGTGCACATGTAATACATTTATAAGGCCTCATGCACACGACCGTCCTCGTAATTACTACTCGTAATTACGAGCACGGCCAGCCACGGGCAGCCGACCGTTTTTCCGAGCCGTGCTCCCATTATAAAGTATAGTAGCACGGCCCGTAAAATAAAAAAATAGAACATGTTCTATCTTTTTAACAGCACGGGCACCTTCCCGTAAGAAAACGGGATGGTACCCGTGGCCAACAGAAGTCTATGGGCCCGTTATTTCGGGTCGTAATTACGACCCGTAATAACGGGTGTTTTTACGGTCGTGTGCATGAGGCCTTTAAGAGGTATATAATGTAGATGTCATATATATATATATGTGCATGTAATATATCTGTAAACTATGTAATGCATGTGTCATATGTAATATATGTATGAGATATGTCATGTACATCCATGTGATAACTGGGTATATATTATATGTGTGGTATGTAATATAGATAAATGTAATGCATATGTGAGATATAAATGTGAGATATATAAGACTATTATTATTTGTACATATATGGTTCAGGTCACAGGACACTTGGAGAACATTTATTTCACAGTCATCCTAGAAGGAACCAATCTTTTATGTTCTGGTGGGAACTTCCTGTCGGTTGCACCAATTCTCAGTGTATAGAAAGTATCTCGGGTAGGATTCTGCCTCCAGTCATTGTAATGTATATCCTCTAGTAGTGTCTCCTGGCTACAGAACCTCCTTCAGTTTTTGTCAGTTTGTGGTTTTGTATTTATTGTTCCATTTTGTTGGATTTTGATCAGAGATAAAGTGACAGGAAGCAGCACAATGGGGTCATGTATGAAGAAAACGAATAACCAATCAGAATCCAGCTTTCACTTTCCAGCCTCCACTAGATACGCTGGAATTTACTTGGTTGCTATGAGCAACATGTTTTATCTGAAAATTTTCATAACCAGGACCAGTCAGCCCCAGGTCCTGGGAGAGTTTTACAAAGACTGGCCTACCTGAGGGGAGGTATTTTTTATATCACCGGCTGTACATGACGGCGATCACCACAGATTACCTATGGTCAAGAACTCGTAAATTAGTCGCACTTCATGTGACAGCAAAACTGTGTTCCCTTTTACCAATATGTTATATGACGCCAAAAATGGCGCTGGGCCTTCATAAATAAGGAGCTTGCGATAAACTGTGCAAGTCTCTGTGATTGGTTGCTATGGGCAACCGAGGCATTTATTATTATTTTTTTCCCCTCATTTTCACACACAATGTTTTCGTTATTGTCTATGTGCGGGTAACACACGACATCTGTTTGTTGCGTGTGTACGGTTAGCGTGCAATTCTCGCTGCATGACTGTTATTAGTTCCCATAGACTTGCGATGAAGAACATCCTTTCCGGTAGGGCTGGGAGATTTTGCCCAAAAAAATAAAATCTAGATATTTTAATTATTCTCTTTATATAAATAACTTTTTAACATATATTGCTATAATAATTGTACGTAACTTCACAACTTTTAACCTCTGCAAATACTTTATCAGAAATACAATTCAAAAAAAGTCTATCTAATAACTTCTGTGTTCCCCGGCAGAATCTATAAGGCTATGTTCACACGCTTAACAAAAAACGTCTGAAAATACAGAGCTGTTTTCAAGGGAAAACAGTTCCTGATTTTCAGAAGTTTTTTGAGCAACTCCGCATTTTTCGCTGCGTTTTTTACCGCCGTTTTTGCAGCTGTTTTCAGTCTATGAAAAACTGCTCCAAAAACGTCCCAAGAAGTGTCCTGCACTTCTTTTGACGAGCCGTCATTTTACGCGCCCTATTTTGACAGCGACACGTAAAATTAAGGCTTGTGGGAACAGAACATCGTAAAACCCATTGAAAGCAATGGGCAGATGTTTGTAGGCGTATTAGGGGCGTTTTTTCAGGCGTAATTTGAGGCGTAAAACGCCTGAATTGCGTCTAAAAATAGGCCGTGTGAACATACCCTAATCAATGATGGGCCGCGTGCACTAACATCCCCCTCTGCCCATCACCACCTCAGCCGGTCTCCGACATTGCAGGCGAGAGCAGTGTAAATTGCAGCAGGGCCGGGCAGATAGCGCTGAGCGAGATCACATTATAGTGTCTGAAGTGTGAGCAGGACCCTGTGTAGTACCGGCCCCAGAATGGGGTGTTAAATAAATGACACTAAGGCCTCACTCACACGGAGCTGTTAAGTGTTTTTGCACACGCAAAAACACTTAACAGCTCTGTGTGGCAGCAGCATATGATGTGCGGCTGCGTGCTTTTCGCGCAGCCGCCATCATTATGACACTCCATTTGGATGTTTGTAAACAGAAAAGCACGTTCTGTTTACATTCATCCTTTTGACAGCTGTTGCGCGAATCATGCAGTTCACACGGAAGTGCTTCCGTGCGGCATGCATGGTTTTCACGCACCCATTGACTTCAAAAGCACGCGCGTTGCACGGACGTGATTCCCGTTCGTCTGAATAAAGCCTTAGGCCGGATTTACACAACCGTGATTGGACCATGAAAACGGTCCGTGTCCCCGCCGGATTTCGCAGCCCGACCACAGTACATGTGAACGGGACTCCTGGCATCATAATCGTTTAGGCCACAGTCACGTGACAGTGAAAACACATGGGTATTAAAAATTGATCCATTGTCCGATTTTAATGTCGATTTTGCATCAGTGTCTCCAAATGGATTTCCTTTGTCTGTTTTTTTTTTTGTCCCAATCCCCTGAAAACACCACAGTGCCCATGTAGATAGTGCCACAGTGCCCACATATAGTGACATAGTGCCACACGCCCTTGCAGATAGTATCCCCACCCCATTGTTGATTGCACCCCCACTTGTAGATCGCAGCACCACCCCCACTTGTAGATCGCAGCACCCCCTCCTGCCTCGTAGATCGCAGCACCACATGTAGATCGCAGCACCCCCCTCCCGCCTTGTAGATCGCAGCACCACATGTAGTTCGCACCACATGTAGATCGCAACACCCCCCCCCCCACATCCTTCTTGTAGATAGCGCGACTGTAGCTGCCGCTCGGAGTTGAATCCCCGGCCAGAGGTTGCCGACTCTCTGACCTGGGGTTCAGCTCCTAGTGGGAGCTACAGTCGCGCTATCTACAAGAAGGATGGGGGTGGGGAGTTTTGCAGACACTGAAGCGCCTAGGGAGAGTGTCAGGGACTGCAAGGGGTTAAGAAGGATGGAACGTTTCAATAATGCCCAGGACCAGGATTGGTGAACAAGGGGTTGAGAGGGGCGTGGTTAAGAAGATATAAGGCAGGGGTTTGGGGCAGAAATCCCTCTTACCTTCAAGCTGCAGTGGAAGAAACACCTTTGCTGCTGCTGCTACTGAAAGATTCGGAGCGTGATCCTTCAGGACTGATGGCGGAAGATCTTTTGCGGCAGGTTGCACAGCGGGTGGCGTTGGAAGGGCCTGCCTGGCAGGAATCCCTGCTAGCTGATGGGGGACGAAGTGGATCAGAGCGTGTCATGGAACAGCCGGGAGCGGCTACCCGAGGTAGGCCGCAACGCGTTATTCGCCCCCCAGTTCGTTTGAGCCCTAGCCCCGTTGCTGTTCGGGGCGCTATGACTGCTGCACCATTGTGCGCTGGTCCCAGCATGTCCCCTAGGCCTATGTCGCCTGGCGCCTCGTCGGTCGACATAGTGCCGCCCTCCCCCCGTCCACTCGTCGCGCTGGCGTCCCTCCCCATGGCGGTAAGAGGGCTGCTGTTAAACCGGCGCAGGCACGGTACAACCCACCTCGAGCTGCAGTTGCGGGCACGGATGCGGCGGCCGATTTCCGGGACAGCGGGGTGAGTATGGCGGGCCCAGGTAACTGGTCCGCCATGGTCGCGTACCACGAGGCATGTTCGCGGGAGCTGGGACTTACTTCCGGTTCCCGTGAGCCGCCGACGCCATCGCTCCCCGTTCTGTTCTCTGTGCAGCCGGAAATGGCTGTGGGGAGAACAGAGGCGGGACTTCCTGGCTAGCGCAGGTCGGCCAGGAAACAAGATGGCGGCGCCCATGGAAAGAAGATGGCGGCGAGTACAAGGAAGCGAGCGGTGAATACGCGGCATAGCCCTGGGGCGGGGGCTTCTGCTGCGCCTGCTGCTTCTCTACTCCAATCTCCCCCGGTTCCCTGTCAGCAGGGGTCGAGGCCGGGAGGGGAGCGTGCTAGTGAGGATAGGGTCAGGGGAGCGGTGGACCCGTTTTGCCCTTCTCCTGCCTTGTCTCATTTTTCTCCTGCAGGTCCGGTGAGGGAGCGTTCCAGGCGAGGGAGGAAACGCCGAGCTGGAAGACATCGTCATCGCGGCCATCCCAGACGTCGCAGATCAGGTGGCGTGAAGAGGCATGGTCGGCGGTCTTCCTCGTCTTCCAGTGAGGGATTCTCCTCCTCGTCAGCGACATCGGCATCTGCCTCGTCAGGGTCGTCGCGGAGATCGTCACGGCCGCAGAGACAGTCGACGCCGGGAGGTGCTGCACTTGTCGGTGGATCGTGAGCAGCTGTCCCAGGTTGTCCCTCCCGCCGGGCCGGTGGAGGTTCAGGCCGTGGTTCCAGTGCCGCGGCAAGTGGCTGACGGACCCTCTGGAGTCGGTGGGACCTCTGGGAGCGGTGAGTCGGCCTGCGGTGACGCATGGCTTAATAAATCTAATGCTTCGGGTGCTGATTTGATTTCCGTTTTAAAAGCCGTGGTGGCTGGTTTGAATGTGAATGAGGGAACGTCGGTTCCCTCGGGGCCACCAGGGGGGGCTAAGCTCCCGTCTGAGAGAGAAAATACTTTAGCTAGTTTGACGTTTCGAGATTCTTTGTTTTGTGGGGTCGCTCCTCTCGGGACTCATTTGTCAGCTGAGACCAAGGACAAGATTTGGAAGAATGAATTTGTGGATATTTGGTCCTTGGTCTCAGTGGAGCAGGTGACTGTTGATAAGGAGCGGGTTTTTGAGAGAGGTTCGGATAGGAAAGCAAAAGTCGCGAAAACGTTTGGCAACTGGGTACAGTGTTATGCTACACTGGCTCACGTGATTTGCCAGCGGTATCCCGGGAAAGGGGCCGAGTTGTTTGTTTATTTTGACACAATTTTCAGCGCCCACAGGCTGCACGGTGGTGCGGCCTGGTGGCGTTATGATGAAGAATTTCGGCGTCGTTTGGCTTTGTCACCCGATATTAGTTGGGACGACTAAGGCAACGGACGTGTGGTTGCAGCTCATCTTAGCGCAAGGGAGCAGACAGTAACGACCCTTTCCCGGTGCGGCTGCAGCGCCAGGTCCCGCCCCTGGAGCTGCGGCCGCTAGGCCCACGGGGGCCTGTTGGCTCTACAACGAGGGCCACTGTCGGTTCTTTGCCACGTGCAAATTCCGACATGAATGCTCCATCTGTGGGGGCGCTCATTTGGCGCTCCGTTGTTTCCGGAGAGGCAAGCAGCCGGTCAAGGCACCTCCTTCCGGCGCAGCGGAGAACGCCGGTGAACGTTCTCGAGATGGTCCCATGGTTAGAGCGATACCACAGGAGGCGGGAAGCAGAGGTGCTCACTAGCGGGTTTTCGTTTGGTTTTGAGATTCCTTTTGAATATTCTGCAACATTGTCGTTGGCTGACAATTTGAAGTCGATCAATGAGAATGTTGGCATTTCGCGTCTAAAGTTGGCGAAAGAGGTGGAGTTAGGGAGAATGGCAGGTCCATTCTGCGAGCCGCCGTATCCGAATCTGCGAGTTTCCCCCCTTGGCTTAGTTCCGAAGAAGGAGCGGGGGAAGTTTAGGCTGATTCATCACCTTTCCTTTCCTCGTGGCGGTTCTGTTAACGATGGGATTCCCAGGGCGGATGCGGCGGTTTCGTATACATCTTTCGATGTTGCAGTGAGGCTGGTACAGGCGGCAGGACAAGGTGCGTTGTTAGCTAAGTCAGATATTGAAGCGGCTTTTCGTTTACTGCCGGTTCATCCGGAGTGTTTTCACCTGCTGGGTTGTTATTTAGATAATGCTTTTTATGTTATGTGCCTTCCCATGGGTTGTTCCATATCGTGTAGTTACTTTGAAATGTTTGCGTCCTTTCTAGAATGGGTAGTTCGTTTGGAATCTGGTTTTGCTTCGGTCATTCATTATTTGGATGATTTTCTTTTTGTGGGCCCTGCGGGCTCTGGGTTGTGCAGCACGTTGCTACGGGTGTTTCGACAGGTAATGTCGCGTTTTGGGGTACCTATTTCGGAAGACAAGACTGAAGGCCCGGTAACTGTTTTGTCATTTTTGGGCATTGAGATTGATACCGTGCAGATGATTTTTCGCTTGCCTGATGACAAGTTGGCAAGTCTGGTGTCGCAAGTTGACCAGGTCATGGGGTCTAAAAAAAGTGACGTTAAAACAGTTACAGTCGTTATTGGGACTGCTGGTGTTTGCTTGTCGGATAATTCCAATGGGTCGTGTTTTTTCTAGGCGTTTGTCCTTAGCCACTAGGGGTATATTGAAACCGAATCATTTCATCCGGGTAACGTCCTGGATGAAAAAGGATTTGTTTGTCTGGCATTCCTTTTTGAGTTCATTTAATGGTAGGTCGGTGTGTCAGGACGCTGAGTTGTCTAATATAGATTTGGAATTGTTCACGGATGCAGCTGGGAGGGATGGTTTTGGAGCAATTTTGGGCCGAAGTTGGTGTAGATCCCCTTGGCCCTCGCATTGGGGGGAGTTAGGTTTGGTACGTAATTTGACGTTATTGGAGTTGTTTCCGATTATAGTTGCTATAGAGTTGTGGGGTAGCGTGATGGTGAATAAGCGGATTGTATTTTGGACAGACAACATGGCGGTGGTGCACGCGGTGAACGGTTTGTCGTCTAGTTCATTGCCGGTATTAGCGTTATTACGATGGTTGGTTTTAAAATGTTTGGAGTTAAATGTGTGGTTTCGTGCAAAACATGTTCCGGGAGTCCGTAATGTGATGGCCGATGCTTTGTCTCGTTCACAGATGTCCTGGTTTCGTTAATTGCACCCGGCAGCTTTGGCAGAAGGGGAGTCCCCCCCCCCCTTCACTTATGGGCCCTGGTCGAGGACAACTTATGAGACTGTTGAGGGGTTCTGTGGTGCCAGCGACTTGGAAGAGTCATTGCAGAGCGTGGGATCGGTGGTTGGAGATTGCGGGGGGGGGGTAATTTCCCATCACAGGATGGTTGTCACCTTGATATCACCCTTGCAAGCTTGGTGCAGTTACGTCAGGAGGGTTGCAGTGCGGCCACTGCAGGAAAACATTTAGCAGGTGTGGCCTTTATGTTAAAATTGTGGGGATGTAGAGATGTTACAAAAGAATTTGTTGTTAGGCAGTCTTTGACAGGGTGGAGGAAAGAGGCGTTTTCCAGGGACACGAGGCGTCCAGTATCTTTTGCGCTCCTGGGTCGGCTTCTATCCGTGTTGTGTTTTGTGTGCCGGGATGAATATGAGGTTTCGTTGTTTGGCGCGGCTTTTTCTTTGGCTTTCTTCGCCGCATTACGGGTTAGTGAGCTGGTTCCACCCAGCGTGAACACAAGCGGTGGGCTACTCGGATCTGATGTGGTGGTTTTGGGGGATTCCCTCCGGGTCTGCGTTCGGAGGTCAAAGACAGATACGGCAGGGAGGGGAGCTTGGTTGTCGATTAGGAAGATTGGGGGCCAGGAGTGTCCGGTAAGGTTGGTTCAAGAATTAATGCTGTACGGGCGCCCGGGGCTCAATTCTTGATACATCAAAATGGTTCAGCGATGTCGCGTTTTCAATTTGAGGCGGTTTTTAAGGCCGGGCTAAAGTACCTGGGGCTGCCACAGGGCGAGTTTGGCACGCATTCGTTTAGGATTGGCGCTGCCACGGAAGCAGATGCTTTGGGCTTGGATTCAGTGGCTATCATGCGTTTGGGTAGATGGTGTTCTAATAGCTATAAGTCGTATGTGCGACCGGATTTGGTTTTAAAGTGTGATTAATCATGGTGGTTCCCCTGTTAGTTTTCTTTTTCTCCTCCTCCCCCTGATGCCCCCCCCCCCTCCCCACCCCTCCCCTCCTTCCTCGTTTCCTTAGGGTATCGTGTTATGCTATTCCTGTCTGTATCCTTTCGCATTTGTCCGGGAATTTAGCTTGACTTTTCTTTTGTTAGGGTCTCGGCGCCCCCAGGTGTGGATCCTGGGGCACTCATATGTGCATTGGGCGGCGGTCCGAGCAGTACGGAGGCCGTTGGGTCCGAATTTGTGCCTCTCACAGGCCGACGTCCACTGGAGAGGTGTCCGGGGACTACGGTGGGTGCAGTTACTGCCAGAGGTTGTGGCAGTTACGACGCACACGGAAGGACCTGTTGTGCTGATCATCCATGCTGGGGGGAATGATATCGGCCAAGTAAAAATGGCCGAGTTATTATCGTTTATACGGACTGATTTGGCGCGATTTCAGGACCTGTTCACCCGTTGTGTTGTGGTTTGGTCCGAGATAGTGGCGCGCACGGTGTGGCGAGGAGCGAGGAACATGGCGGCATTGGAGAGAGTGCGCAGGCTGATTAATGTGCGGGTGTCGCGGTTCATTCGCTCAATAGGTGGAATTGGGTTGCGGCACCAATCCCTGGAGGGGGATAATGCGGATTTGCTGGCGCCGGATGGAGTGCACCTCAATGATATCGGGCTCGATATCTTTTTATTGGATCTGTTGGATGGTGCTGAGAGAGGGCTGGCGTTGCTTGGTGGGGGTGGTCGGGGGACTGAATAGGTTTCTCAGTTCCCCTTCTTGGCGGAAAGTACGGCAGAAGAAGACAGAGTTAGCACCCTACATGCCTGATGGAGACATGGAGCATCGGCATTTCAGGAGAAGGAGAGAAAGAAATATATATATATATATATATATATATTTCTATGTCTTCATGCCGATTGTGTAAATATAATAATAAAGCTGTGGCCACTTCCACATTTCCATAAAGAAGGTGTTGGTGTGTTATTTAATGAAGGATGGTATAAGGTCCTGGGCAGGTAAGGTGGACAATGGGTCCCTGCAGTCCTGCGATCTACAAGTGGAGATGTGGGTGTGATCTGCAAGGGGGAGTGCTATCTACCGTGGGGCGGTGACGCTATCTACAGGGCGGTGTGGTTATATACTAGGAGTCCCTGCTTCCCCACGGAACTACTGGTCCGTACTGTATAATTTTGTTCAGAACCGCAGTTCTGTGGGGAAGCAGGGGCAGAACGGGGCGCAGCTTGTCAGACGGGGCAGACCAGGCAGGTGACGAGGCGGAGCGGGGTGGAGCTTCCTCCTTCAGCACGGCGTGACTGTGCCATTAAAGAATCGATTCAACGATTCTGTTAAAAAACAGAATCGTCAGAGGCCTTGAGGGCGAATTAATCAAATTAATATGATTAATCTCCCAGCCGTACTTTCAGGGTACGACCACACACGGCGTAAACACTGCAGATTTTCAGTTCTGATTTTCTGTACGTAAATTCCACAGCGCGTTATGGTAGCAGCAAAGAGAATGAGATTTTAATAAATGTCATCCACATGCTGCGGAAAAAAACATTAAAAACTTGTGTGGAAATTAACCTTGATTGCGGATTCTCAATCTCTAGCATGTCAATTTCTCTTGTGAAAGAAAAGTACACGTTTGGTATATTATACTTTTAAGCGCCTTTTAAAAGTATAATGGTCGAGCATAAACATGATGTGAAGGGGGCCTTACCAGTAGCCATTGGGCCTCATTTACACTCTGCAGTACTGGTGCAGTAAAAATTGCCGTCTATATGTACGTGCAGTTTTTTTCTGCTATAGCAGGGGCATTTATTTTCTTTTAGGACGGGTTCCCACGTAGCGTAAATGCTGCGGATTTCCCATAACGGATTTCATTGTGGAAAATCCGCAGCGTATTAGGCCCAGTTCACACAGTTTTTTTTAAGCTGATTATATTTTAAAATTACCCTGAATGTAAATTCACACGTAGCATAAATACTGCAGATTTTTCACAACGGATTTTGTTGCAGACAACGTTCAGCATAATACAGTAGCAGCAGACTGGATGAGATTTTAACACATCTCATCCACACGCTGCTTAAATGATAAGCGGAAAAAACACTCAGAAATTAACCTGCGGTGCGTTTTTTTGTGGTGGAAAAGCTGCGATTCCGCTGCAAAAATTGCAACGAAAAAGAAATAAATCTTAGACTTACCCAGAATTCTGGGCTTCTTCGTCCAGGCCGACCTGCATAGGTCACATGGGATGAAACGTCATCCCAGGGCTGCAGGATGTTGGAGGAACGCGTCACCATGGTAAGTATCCATTTTTTATTTTTTTTTTCATTGCAGTATTTCCGCAGTGGACATTTTGGCCGAAAAACTTCACCTCAATTTGGTGCGGTTTTTCGTCTGGTATTCCCTGCGGCAACCAGGACTGATACGCTGTGTGCTTTTACGCTGCGTATCCGCCCTGTATGAACATACCCTGAAAGGAAACTGTTTCCTAGAAGCTACATCAGTGGTACCACCTGTAAAATGCACATGTGCAGATTTTCTTGTCTGTCATGATTTATCTGTTTGAGAGAGATAACGCTTCAAAAACTAAGGGCTGATTCAGACGTTCGTGGCGTTTTTGCGCACGCAAAACACGCGGCGTTTTGCCTGCGCAAAAGCCACTTACCTGCTCCGTGAGGCAGCAGCATATGATGCGCGGCAGCGTGCTTTTCGCGCAGCCGCCGTCATTATGACACACCATTCGGATGTTTGTAAACAGAAAAGCACGTGGTGCTTTTCTGTTTACATTCATCCTTTTGACAGCTGGTGCTCGAAACAGGCAGTTCGCACGGAAGTGCTTCCGTTCGACCTGCGTGGTGTTCACGCACCCATTGACTTCAATGGGTGCGTGATGCGCAAAATACGCAGAGATATTGACCGTGTCGCGCTTTTTGCGCAGCGGACAAACGCTGCGCAAAAAGCACGGACTGTCTGTACTGCCCCATGGACTAGTATTGGTCTGTGCGTGGCGCGTGAAAACCACGCGGCCCGCACGGACGCAATACACGTTCGTATGAATCCAGCCTAAGGTTGAATGACTCATGACAGTCCAGATTTTTAGGGACCTGTTCATTTATGTTCTTTACTCTCGTTCTTGACATTAAATACAAACTACACAAGTTCTATACAAGCAGTGTCTCTTATCAAGGTTTTTGAGAATACTTGGGATAATTTTATTTCTGAGACTTTTACTAAATAACTGATTTTAATGGAAGCTCTTTTATTTTATAGATAAAACTACTGCTGCCACAACTATAGATTTAACTTCCAACATGTTTCACCAAACACAGCATCTTCAGGGAAAAAGGACCTTATAGCACGCTACTAGACAGGTAAGAAAAGACAAATCCTTTACGAAGCATCCAGCCACAGGAAAAGTGAAGCTTGGGAAGAGGTAAGGATTGTACTTTGTATTTAGATGGACACTAACTTTTCTAACTATTTATGCTAATCTAATAATATACCTGATACAGATCAACTTTGTAATTTACTTACTGTTAAAATGTAGCTTTTTTTTATCCATGCAGATTCTGTGTGAAGTTACAGCCACTAGGTCTCTCCCTTCCTTTAATCTGTTGTCCACCCCCTGTTGTCAAGCCAAATCTGTCCCTAAAGAAAAAAAAATTGGTTTTTGAAATTATCTTGAAAATGTGAGGATTTGCTGCGAAAGTTATAAGCCTTTTAATGTCCTAGAAAATTAAAAGGATGTTCAAAAAATTATGCCAACGTAAAGTAGACATATGGGAAATGTTGACTAGCAACTATTTTATGTGGTATTTGGTGTTTTTCACAAATAAATACTGAATGTATCTACCAAATTTTACCACTAACATAAAGTACAATGTGTCACGAGAAAACAATTTCCGAATCGCTTGCATATGTAAAAGCATTCCAAAGTTATTAGCTCATAAGGTAACGCATGCCAAATTTGAAAAACGTGTCTGTACCCACAAGGCCAAAACTGACTGTGTCTCCAAGGGGTAAAGTATCACAATGGCATTATTTTATCAAACCTAACTGGGCTTAATTGCCTGGAAGGCCACCTTGACACATGAGAAAAGTGGCCTTAGTAGACACTACATTAATGAATGTCGCATTTAAGGCTTCGTTCGCGTCTAGGTCGGGACTCCGTTCATTGGTTCCGTCTGAGCCTTCCGTCAGGGGGACCCATAAACGTAATACAAACTTAAACAAACTGAAACCATAGGTTTCTGTTTGCATCAGCATTAATTTTAATGGCGAGGAATCCGGTGCAAATGGTTTCCGTTTGTCACCGTTGTGTAAGGGTTCTGTAGTTTTAACAGAATCAATAGCATAGTTGACTGCGCTGTTCATTCCGTCAAAACAATGGAAACCTTACACATCGGTGACAAACGGAAACCGTTTACATCGGATCCGTTACCATTGAAATCAATGATGATGCAAATGGAAACTTAGGGTTTCAGTTTGGATTACGTTCATGGGTTCCCCTGACGGAAAGGTCCGACGGAACCCATGAACGGAGTCCCAACGCAGATGTCAACGAAGCCTTACCGTGTATATAAATCCTGTATAATGGGTTGTATTGTAACACCTTTGAGTGGGACACACCTAAAAAAAATATTGTCGTAGGCACCTCCATTCAAAGAGACTCTGTCATCACATTATAAATTCCCTATCTCCTACATAATCTGATTGGCGCTGTAATGTAGATTACAACAGTGGTTTTTATTTTGAAAAACAATCATTTTTTTAGCAAGTTATGAACAATTTTAGATTTATGCTAATTCGTTTCTTAATGCCCAACTGGGCGTTTTTTACTTTTTACCAAGTGGGCATTGTAAAGAGAAGTGTAGGACGCTGACCAATCCGCGTCATACACTTCTCTCCAATCATGTTTAGCTGTACTCACAGCACAGCTTGATCTTGCGAGATCACGCTGTGCTGCCACATACTCCCACATTAACTTTACTGAAGTGTCTTGAGAGTGAATAGACATCACCTCCAGCCAGGACGAAATGTCTATTCACAATCCCGACACTTCGGTAACATTTCTTTGGGACTTACTCACAGCAAGGGTCGCACTGATAAATGTCCTTCCTTATCCTCCTTTTGGTCCACACTCCGCACCTTTGCAGTTTGGGGAATTTTCCTGTGAAGTGTTGTCCTGGTATAATACGGGCACCCTAGCAGATATGTTTGGGCCCTACACTTCCTGGTTCCCTAATTTTAGGGCCTTGGTAAATCGCTTCTTGAAACAGAACAAATGTTCCCCCCAGGCCTGCCCAACTGCATATTTTTTATTTCCTGACTTATTGGAGCCTTAACCAATTGTATTTTTTTGCGGAACGAGCTGTAGTTATTATCGGTATCATTTTGGGGTACATGCGACTTTGTGATCACTTTTTTTCAAAAGTGACTGAAAAAACTGAAAATCTGGCATAGTTTTTTTTTTTTTTTTTATACAGAGTTAGCATGCATTATAAGTTTCATGTTAACTTTATTCTGCGGATCAGTACGATTCCGGCGATACCTAATTTATAGCGCTTTTGTTACAGCGTTTTGCACAATAAAATTACTTTTGTAAAAATAATGTATTTTTTCTGTCGCCATGTTTTGAGAACCATAACTTTTTTAATTTTTTTGTCGATGGCGCTGTATGAGGGCTTGTTTTTTGTGAGGTGAGCTGT